>NC_085927.1:57818553-57973553 GCF_029289425.2 Pan paniscus
TAATGTTTATTCACTGCATTCTGATAGTCTGTTTTATTACAGAAATTTTAGTACATTTACATTTATTGTAGTAACAGTTTATTCCCACTTATTTTAGAAATAATATTTGAAATTTTTAAAATATATCATATTTTTACTCAGATTTTTCTATTTTCACTTTCTTTTTTATTGTTGAGTAGAAATTTATATTGCGTATATACCAATAGCTGTCTATCCATTCATCAGAGGCTGAACATTTGTGTTGTTTCCAGTTTATAGCTCTTACCAATAAAGCTACTACAACATTCACTGGCCAATCTTAGTGCAGACATAGGTTGGTTGGTTTGTTTCCTCTTGAGTAAGTAACTGCAGTGGGATTGATGCCATTCTTTTTCAAAGTTATTGTACTATTTGCATTTTCACCATCAATGTATGAAAGTGTCAGTTGCTTCAGATTTTTGCCAGCTTTTGTCTGTTTTATTAACTTTTTCCATTTTTTAAGGTTTTTAGTTTCATGCTATTATGAGTTTAATGTGCATTTTCTTAATGACTAATGATATTGACCATCTTTTCAAATGTATACTTGCCATACTTATTTCTTCTCTGGTAAAACATCTGTCCATACTTTTGGATGTTTCTAAATTAGTTTTCTCATTTTTTATTTTTGAGTATTAACATGCTTAATCAGATATTTGTTTAATAAACACATACTCATAGTCTATGGCTTGACTTTTTTCTCTTAAGAGTGTTTGAGAGGAAAACACTTTTAATTATTAAGTCTAATTTTTTAACATTTTATTTTATGTTTTATGCCTTTGTGTCTTATGTAAAAACAAGACAAAAGAAAACCAAAAAAATCCATGACTTATCTAAATAAAAAATAATGTTCTCTATGTTTTTCCCTAGAAATTTTCTTCTCAGAGTTTTAATTTATTCTTTTTTAGTTTTGTTTTGGGCATTCTTTGTCATTCATAGTTCTATCAATTTTAGTTATCTTTTTGCCTTCTAAAATAATTGCTTTTGATTGAGGTTTTATTTCCTCTATAGATCAATTTGTGGATAATTTACATCTTCGTTTTAAAGTGTAGGTTTTATTATTATTCATGTATAGTAAGGCCAACAGATCAGGAGATCATTGCCATTGAAAAAACTGTCTGTTACTCACAGTTCCCAAGAGGAGGGGACATGCCACACCATTCAGGGCCACAGGGGAAAATACCAGGCGCAGTCAGGAGGCAGAAGGAGCTGGAGAAAAGCAGGAGCAGGAGCTTTTATTGTGGTTTCCAGGTGACAGGCAAAGCCAAGCCAAGTAAGCAGGCTTAGGATTGGCTAGTTTGAATAACTTCAGCAGGTTTTGGGGTATAGGTTGTCTCTTACTGGGCCCTGGGATGACTAGAGCAGAGGAATATTGTTTCCTGGAATTAAAGAACCAGATAGAGAAAGTGGTCCTGAGTATGGGCCCTGGATTTGTTAGTTTTCCCATGAAAGCTTTACTTCTAGGTGAATTGTTTGCTATCTAATTACTGGCTGGCCCTGGGTATCTCTCCCCCTTTAAGGAGTCCTCATAAGCCGGAGCACTAGGAATATAGAAAATAAGAAAATGTGGCCAGGCACAGTGGCTCATGCCTGTAATCCCAGCACTTTGGGAGGCTGAGGCAGGCGGATCACAAGTTCTGGAGATCAAGAACATCTTGGCCAACATGGTGATACCCCGTCTGTACTAAAAATAAAAAAATTAGCCAGGTGTGGTGGCCCATGCCTGTAGTCCCAGCTACTCTGGAGGCTGAGGCAAGAGAATCGCTAGAACCCAGGAGGCAGAGGTTGCAGCGAGCCGAGATCGCGCCACTGCACTCCAGCCTGGTGACAAGAGCAAAACTCTGTCTCAAAAAAAAAAAAAAAAAAAGAAAAAGAAAAAGAAAATAAGAAAATACTAATGCAATGATTAAAATATTAAATTTTCAGTTCATGAACATGAGATTTCTTTATCTATTTAGGTCTCTTAAAATTTCATTGATTAGTGCTTTTTTGCTTATCGCACACATCTTGCACATATTTTATTAGATTTATTCTTACATATTTCATGTTATTTGGAATTAAGATGGTCATTTTAAATCTTCAATATGGAATTTTCCGTGGCTAGTATATAAAAATAAAATAGATTTTGCATACTTACCTTGTATCCTGAAAACTTGCTAAGTTTATTATTAGTTAGAGTAGCTTTTTTTTTTAATCTTATTCATGTTTTCCTTGACCTTTTGCACTCCTGCATGTATTTATATAGTTGTTTTACTATCTGATTAGCTTATAGGTTATGCTTTTGTGTCTTATGTAAAAACAAGACAAAACAAAACAAAAAAATCCATGCCTTATCTAAACTAAAACAAAAAAAATGTTCTGTATGTTTTCCCCTAGAAATTTTCTTGGGGAATCGTAATAGAATATTGATTCTATTATCTGTGTTCTTCCTGGTTCTTTTTCCATTGGCTTGTATTTTTCTCTATTTGGGTTGATATTTTCTTCTTCCTTGCATGACTGGTAATTTTTGTTGGATTATGGACACGGTGATTTTAAATTGTTGGGTGCTGGATATTTTTGTGTTTCTGTAAATATTGTTGTGCTCTGTTCTGAGATGCATTGGATTTCCTTGATATAAGTTAGATTTATTTTCTTTTTTATGCTTAATTTTAACCTTTATTAGGGTATAGATAAATAAATTATAGTACAATTCTCCTAATAAATATTGTTTCTAGGGAAGTCACAACTTCAAAGACTATCTAACAGATTGGGAATACACTGATTGTATAATGTTATACGAAAAAAAAAACCTCAAGGCTATATGACCATATGTAAGGTAACCCCAATACTGTTCTTAAATTGGTATCATATGTCTATAGATAACAAAGTTGATAAAAATGTCCTGAAAATTCAGGTTTGTTTTTCTTGCTAAGTGGTGAGATTATAGGTCATTGAACATTTTTTAACATTCTTTTTTTCACATCTTTCCTAAATGTGTGGGTATTTTTGTTGTTGTTAGACACAAAGTTAATACTACTGACAATAAAAAATACTTGTTATACTTTCAAGGTTAAAATTAAAATAACAGGCAATCTGAGCGTTGGCAAGAATGTAGAACAATTGGAACTTACATGCAGTGTGGGTGGAAACGCACATGGGTATAAAGATTTTAGAACCCTTTAGGAGTATTCACTAAAACCGAAAATACACACACCCTTTGTGAGCCAGCAATGACATTCCTGGGAAGATGCCCAAAAGGAATACATGCAGCCATGCACCAAAGCCGTGTGCAAGAATGTTCAAGGCAGCACTGTTTGTAATAACTACAACTGCTAACAATCTGAAGTTTCATCAATAGTAGAATGGAGGACTGGTCCCGGTGGCTCACGCCTGTAATCCCAGCACTTTGGGAGGCCGAGGTGGGTAGATCACGAGGTCAGTAAATTGAGACCATCCTGGCTAACAAGGTGAAACCTCGTCTCTACTAAAAATACAAAAAATTAGCTGGGTGTGGTGGCGGGTGCCTGTAGTCCCAGCTACTCAGGAGGCTGAGGGAGGAGAATGGCGTGAACCTGGAGTTTGCAGTGAGCCGAGATGGCGCCAGTGCACTCCAGCCTGGGTGACACAGTGAGACTCCATCTCAAATAAAAAAATATACAGTAGAATGGATAAATAATTGTAGTATAAGATGCAGTGGAACACAATAGTGCAATAAGAGTGATTCTCACAAACACATTGTTGAAGAAAAGATTCTAGATGCAAAGAGTACATATAAAGTACAAAATGAAAACAAAACAAATTCATCTTTTAAGCCAAGACAACAGTTACCCTTGGTGACTAGAATCAGGCCTGTGGAGAGTGGGTAGTGCTATTTCTGGGCTTGAGTACTTGTTTCATGAGAGTTTATGCTTTGTGAATATCACTAAACTGTATACTTATGAGCTGTGTCCTTACCTGTATGCAAGGTGTATTTAATTTTAAAAAATATTGTTCCTAGTCAATATATTAAGGCATTTATATGGACCAAAACTCACTGGGAGGTGGTCTTGTTCTGGAAACGTACCTGTGGTATACCCAGACAGTCATAAACTCAGGGAAGCAAGTCCATTTTTAGCACTGGAATTTTTAATTTAGTTATCAGTCATCTACTCATAAATAAACCACAATTTCTCTATATTTTAATAATGTTCAGTTTATATCTTTGTCATTTCTGCACAACTAGAGCCAAGCCTAGTAGTGACATGAAAAAAGTGCTTAAACATACGTGTTAGATGAGTGGATGAATGTAGATCAAAAATAATAAAACCTATACTTTGAAACCAAGATGTAAATTATCCCCAGATTCATCTGTATATTCAACAGAATCCCAGTGGATTTGATGTGAACGGATGAATGTGCAGATGTGTGGATGGATGGGTGGGTCGATGTATGGGTGGGTGAATGGATGGGTGGATGAATAAATAGACGACTTGGCCTTCTTTCTTGAAATTGTAGTTTTAGGCTTCTCTGATCCACTCTTTCTCCCTCCACCACCTACCACTAAGATACCAGGATTTATATATCTGCCTGGCTTTATGAGAATAAGAGTGTTACAATTAGAGCCAATGTCGTACAGTCATCCTCCTCTTCCTGCACCAGCCTGGACTCAGGAATAAACTTCTAACACAGTCCTAGTAATAATCATCTATTCCTCTATGCTTGAGGTTTTACTGTGTAACGGTTTCCTCCATTTTTATGTTAAAAATGTCAAGACAGGCCGGGTGTCGTGGCTCACGCCTGTAATCCCAGCACTTTGGGAGGCCGAGGCGTGTGGATCACGTGAGGTCAGGAGTTCGAGACCAGCCTGGCCAACATGGCAAAACCCCGTCTCTACTAAAAATACAAAAATTAGCCAGGTGTGGTGGCACGTGCCTGTAGTCCCAGCTACTAGGGAGGCTGAGGCAGGAGAATCACTTGAACCCGAGAGGTGGAGGTTGTGGTGAGCTGAGATCCGGCCACTGCACTCCAGCCTGGGCAACAGAGGGAGACTCCATCTCAAAAAATTTAAAAAATAGAAAAATGCCAAGACAAAACACCAAACAAATGAGTCACTGTTAAAAGTAATTAAGAAGACATGGATCTTCTCTACAACAGAATGAAAAGTAGGAAAAGGTGACCAAGACCACCCAGTGTGTACTTGAGGCTACCTGAGAGCAAAGACATTTTTGCTTCTAAGTATTCAGTAGAAGAGGAGCCCAGTGAAGCTCTGGGAAGGTCCCAGGAGGGATTCCAGAAGAGTTAGCAACTAAAATAACTGTACATTTGGGGTGGATTTCATCTACAGAGGGGTAAAGGCTTGAACACAAGTAGGATTTGGAAAGGCACTTAGAGGCAGCATCAGAGCAAGCACGGCCCTGATGGGGTGGGCTTCACCAATGCCAGTGGACCGATTCTGAGCATGTGGTTGGGGCAAAGGTGAGAATGCCAGTTACTTTTCTCCCACAGATTCTTATTTTAAAAAAGAGTCAAAGGAAGTAGAATTATAGGATGTTAGAGCTTGAAGGTGCCTTCGCTAAGTCTTGGTGTTGTTTTACAGAATGAGTAATCAAAGCCCAGCGGAGTTGGGTGGCTGTCCCAGTGTCTGCAGCAAATCACTGTAGAATCTGTATTTTAACCCAGGGATCCTGATCCCTAACTCTGCTGGCGGCCCCTCGTGATGAATTGGAAAGTCTTTTTGAAGCATAGCATTATGTAAG
The DNA here is from genome assembly GCF_029289425.2 of Pan paniscus. Classification (NCBI taxonomy): domain Eukaryota; kingdom Metazoa; phylum Chordata; class Mammalia; order Primates; family Hominidae; genus Pan; species Pan paniscus. The sequence goes on from NC_085927.1 coordinate 57,824,283, forward strand.
AGTTGAACATCTTTTCCTTGAGCAAGACCTTGGGGAAGATTATAATCCATGGTACTCCATTTAAACTTCCCTTCCTGTTTGGGAGGATTAATAATCCCTTTTACATCTCAGAAGGCAACAAAAAGGTGGAGCATTTCTGCAGTTATTTTCTAAGTCAAACATGGACCAAACTCTGTCTAATGCTTTGGTATAGAAGTGCACCCCACACTGGACACATCCTTATGGGCACTGAGACACTTCTGGGAGCACTGGCTGCAGAAACATTGGGAGAGGAGTACAAAAAACACAGAATCAGAAGTCAGAATGCTTGGGCTTTTGTCCCCTTGTTTGTGCAGCCCCAGCCATGCCCCATCCACCCTCCATTTTATTCTCTTGCCGATGAAACCACGCACTGCCTAGCCTCTTGTCTCCTTTCCTGTTCTGATTATCTGCTAGCCCTGGATTTTGAGGAACTCTACAATCCCTCATTTGCAGGCATGCAGAGTCGGCTGGAACTTTTTGAGTGATATCACCATAGTTCGATAGAGAAGGAGAAATGTCAGATGGCAAAGAGGCAATTAAGTTCCAGGACAACTTCAATGATTTGTGTTTTAAACTTTCGATTTATCTAAACCTCAATTTGAGTCCATTTCCACGAACTCCAACAATTGCCTGACACAAAGCAACTGAAGAAAAACCTCCAGGAGCCTGAGATGGAAACAGATGGCCAGAGCAGGCAAGAATGGCCTACATTTGTTCCATCCAATTGTTCCCAACGATGGCAAAAAGTCATTAAAAATGCACTTAAGAATCTAGCTTAATATTGATCAATGGCAGGGTTATGGGAGATGTTGAATCTTGAGAGAGCAAGAACTGTATGAGGAACCAAATGATTTTTTTCTGATGGATTATTAGAGAAAGCACTGTCATAATACAATTTCCCAGACAGATTCATCAATGATGTCAACTGTTACCCCAAGTTTTGAATGATGACTCAGATTTAAGAATTCTAGATTAATGGGTGGGCGGGGGAAATAGTCACGTTCTCGCTAATGGATAGGATGGAAACACCCAAAGTGACCTAAAGGAAGTTATTCGCCATGCAATTCCTGAAGACAAGAGCAATAGTCCACCTTCCCTGACTTGGAATCTCACTTTTTTCCCAAAGTGCCAGTGAAGCATCAAAAATTTATTTTCTGCAATGAAAGGCAGCCGTACTGAGGTCATCTGAGAAATGCTTTTCCGTCCAAGGAGTTGTCAGTGATGGAGAACTTGGGGTGAAGCTGTAAAGATGTTCCTGCATCAAAATGCACAGCTTGGCCGAGGCCAGCCAGAAAAATGTCTCTTTTGTCTCACTTTCTTCTGCATTCCCAGTGCCACTGCTGTCAGCTCTGTATTGCACAATTGCCAGAGCCCCCTCACTAATCTCCTCACCTCAACCTTACCCCCTCTAAGTCTTTCTGGCCAGGTGACAGAAAGCCTCCACTGTGAAAACCTGACCACTTCATCCTGTGCTTACCTTTCTGCAATGACACTCAGCATCTAATAATCACCCAGCTCAAGGTAGGGGCTCAAGACTTGCTCTCTGAATACATAGATCTCTTTCTTCCTGAAGGACAGAGGATGAACACGGCAGCATGGAAGATCTACAGGCTTGAATCTCACCATGTCTTGCAAACCTACCGGAAGGAGTCCCACTGGGTGAGGTCAGGCAGTGTCGCCCTCTGCCACGCCATGTGGCTTTACCATCCATGTGTTCCAAGAACGTTTCAAGGCAGCTTAATATCATCATGAGCGTCACTGAATCTGTCTGTGTGGGGCCCAAGAAAGACAGCGGAGGGCCACTGGAGTTGACGTTCTGAAACTTAATGTCTGCTCCCCTCAGTTTGCACACACCCGTTCCAACTTTACATGGAACTTCCTACCCCACCCCTACCACCTCCTAGACATGCATCTTGTCCTCCCACCAGCTACAGGCCCTGCCAGATTTTCAAATCCCAGTGTGGGGCCTGGTGTAGTGGGGTCAAAGGGTTCGCTCTGCAATTCAGAAGGCCAGGCAAGGGCAGGCTCTGCTTTACTTCCTGTGGCTGGCATGGTCTCTCTTGCGTCCCTTCTCCAGTGAATAGGGAAGGGGAAGAGGGCCGGGAAGGGAGGGTTTGGCAATGGAAGGTATCTGCTTCTCTTGGCTTAACAAGGTGTCTATGGTTACCTCGGTTTCTTTGGAGTTAATGCAAAATTCAAGACTCAGGTCTCTCAGGAAGGCGCTTCCTTGACTTACAACTTCTGTCTTTTCCCCTCTGTTTCCCTCCCTGGATGAAGTGGTGGGTGCTGCAGGCAGGGTCTCCTCATGGGTTAGGTGACATCTCTGCTCCAACAGCAATGCATGGCTGAGGTTTCTCACCCTGCTTTTCGCCGGTGTCCACCTAGGTTCTTGCATCCCAACCTGCTGGGGTTGACAAAGATTCTCCACTTCACCAAATGTTAGCCAGGCTCCTGCACCTCCCCCAGACCCACCTGTGCAGTTCCTTCCAAAATCCAGGTTTACCAAGAACTTCAGTAAGTTACTTTACCAATAACCCCCACCTTCGATATCTGATCACCCTTGATACCTGATCAGGCTCCTGATCTTCCTGCAGCCCCCAGGTGATGCCGGTCACCCTGGCCTGTCCTCAGCAAGAATCCCATTAGGCTGCTTTACTGTGAGTCCTACTCACTGCTGATGTCCCCTCTCATTCATGTTTCAGCCCCTGAACCCACCCTGCTCCTTGGCTACTAATCCCCACTTTCCCATGCTGTACTTGGGATTGAGCCCAATCTTTCTGCCGATGACAAGGTCTCATCCTGGTAGTCCCTCCACCTATTGTGATGGTCCTAATAAAGTCTTCCTTACAGAACTTTAGCGAGTGTCATTGAATCATTTTCTTTAACAGAGTGTCCACAGCTGATGCCTCCTTGACCTGTGGTCTTGGCAAGCACAATGCAAAGGAAAGGTCCTTACTCGACATCGCTGTGTGCAGATCCACGGAGGTCTGGCTCTGACCTTCATCCTCCCTTGGGCATCCACCCATCAACCTGTGGCTGCTGGATCCCCACGCCCTTGCTGGGGCTGGTGACCACCTGGCAAGCCCGCCTTCCTTCTCCTCCGCAGCAACATGGGAAATTCTGCATATGTTATATTTACTGTCTGTGATCCTGGAAGACTTGCTTAACCTGCTTGCACTCCAGTTTCCTCAGCTGTAAAATAGAGAGCGCTAGCATCTATCTTGCAGGGTTGTACTGATGATTAAATGAATTGGAGCCTGCAAAATGCTGAGAGCAGTTCCAAGCACAGAGTAAGCACATTATCAGGGCCGGTTTTTATGATTGCTGTTCCTCTTGCTACAACTCAGTCCTCCCCGGGATACTGTTCACCTCTGCAGGAGTAGAAGAAAGCCAAATACAGACATGTGAGAAGTAAGCACACACAGGGTTATAGGTTGAATGATGTCCCCGCAAAATGTATATGTTGAAGTCTTAACCCCCAGTTCCTCAGCATGGAACTTTATTTGGAAATAAAATCACGGCAGATGTAATTAGTTAACATGAAGTCATGCTAGAGGAGGATGAGCGCTGCTCTAATGTGACGTTATCAAAGGGGGAAATTTGGACATAGAGACAAAAAACATTGAGAACGCCATGAGACTGTGGAGGTGGAGACCAGGGTGACGCATTTATAAGCCAAGGAATGCAAAAGATGGCCAGCCAGACACGGAAGCTGGGAAGAGGCATGCACAGCTTTTGCCTCCCAGACACAGAAGGGACCAACCCTGCTACCACCTTGATCTTCAACTTCTGGCCACCAGAACCATGGAACAATAAATTTTTGTTTTTTCAAGCAACCCAAGCTGTGGTACCTTGTTCCAGCAGCCATAGCAAAGCAACACACACACACACACACACACACACACACACACACAAACATGCACACACATACAAACATGCAAACACATATGCTCACATACACATAAACATGTGCACACATAAACGTTCACACACATAAACATGCAAACACATATACACACAAACATGAACACACATAACATATACACACACATAAACACATAAACTTGCACATACATAAACATACATATATACACACATATAAACGCACATATATACACACATACACACAAACATACACACATAAACATGCATACATATACACACACATATACATACACACATAAACATATACACACATACATATACAAACACACACATACAGACACATACACAGACACATATGCACACATATACACACACACACACATACACACACACACCTTTCATCTGATTTCACTGGTACATGGGCAAATTCATCATTATTATCGTTGGCCCCCAGGCCCATCTTTCCCTGCACTGTTAGCTGTGTTGTCACTGGCCTCTGAAATGCAGCCTTCTTCTGCTCCTGCACCTGCTGAGCTCCTATGCATCCCTTATCCACAGCGGCCATCAGTGCAGGTTCACTGTCTGCCACCTGGTGCTCGGCTAGGACCCAGTGCTGGGGAGACAAATACAAAGCACATGTCCTGCCATTCAGAGGCTCAGGGCCACTTCCTGCTGCCAGATTCCAGATCTGTCTGCCGACAACTCTCCCCTGCCTTCTCCTGCTCTACCCCAGCATTACTGGGGCCTTTTTGAGTCCCTCTTTATGGTCATCTCTCCCAGGAGACCATACTCACTCATGAGATGACAGTCCATTTGACTCTGATCACCCCTCTCCAGCAGCCCCGATGGAGGAATAAGGTAGAGAAGTGGCTCTATAAATGTCCAATGGCTTGACCAAAGTTTCCGCTGGAAATCTTGTTTCTTGACTAATGAATACTCTAGTTTGAAAAATAATCCTGAAGAGCAGCTGCATATCAAAATGATGGGCAGTCATAGACAGTCAATGGATATTTGCTGCATTTAATGGAATTGGATTTCCTAAGAGCTGGACATTTCCTCTATCAAATATCCAATACATCCTGGCCATGTGCAATAGATAATACAGCATCCATCTCTAAGCGCATGCCTAAAGACAGACGTGGTTTGTAACCAATAAGGCCTCATTGGGAAAGGGGCTTTCCTGAGAGAAATGTGGATGTTTTAATTAGTTTAGTACCCTTGAAAATGATCTTACTTAACATAAAGAATAAAATAATCTGGGCCTTCAACCACCCTTAATACGTATTATTGAGGGGCTTTGCATTGCTTGCAATATTACATTTGTTTTTCCCTTTTCTTGGTAAAAAACATGGTTCTTGGCAGGAGGCACCACAGATTTGGTGATGCATTTACTTACTAGAGACAGTCCTTGAGGTCAAGCAAGGGGCAACATCGAGATCTTGGCCTCTGCTGCTTCTAATGCGCTTGCTACTTAGAGACAATTCATGAGAATGTAGATAGTTCACATTGCACATAGGACCCTCAGATGGCAGTGCTGTGAGTGAAACAGCTGGTGCTTCTCCGTTATGCTCTGCCCTGCATTCGGCCTTGGTCCTAGAAAAGCCATCCTTGCAGGTGAAGGGTAGAAACAGGTGGCTTGCAGGCCCAAGTCCCTTCCTATTTATTGAATATCTTTTATGTGTCTTATTAATTGCCAGATAAAATACAGAGTTCTCTGTTAAATTTGAATTTCAAAGAAGCAACAAATAAATTTTTAGTCTAAATAGGTCCCAAATACTGCACTTTTATTTGCTAGTTCTGGCAACTCTCATGGGTGTGATGGCTACTTTTGGTCAATGGCCCTAGGCAGGTAATAGCATGGTGACTGAGCCCTTGCTCTGGGTTTTGGGTGAACCAGTCTCCGCCAGCCCCTAAAGTCAAAAAAGTGACATAATCTCCCCAGGCCTACCCACAACACCATTGTGAGAATCAGTAGGGGTGTGAGAAGGCTTAAAATGCCTTCCTAATGCCCTGGGGTATCCACGCATTCATATAGCCGTCCGCCCACCCACCCATTCTTCCTTCTGTCCACTCATTTGTATAGCTATCTGTCCACCTACCCGTTCTTCCTTCTGTCCTTCCATCTGGTTGTCCACCTCATTATCCATCCTGTTATTTCTTTCTTTTTTTTTTTTTTTTTTTTTGAATTTTGCTCTTGTTGCCCAGGCTGGAGTGCAATGGCACTATCAGCTCACTACAACCTCCACCACCCTGGTTCAAGCTATTCTCCTGCCTTAGCCTCCTGTGTTGCTGAGATTATAGGCGCCTGCCACACTCTCAGCTAATTTTTGTATTTTTAGTAGAAATGGGGTTTCACCATGTTGACCAGGCTGGTCTCAAACTCCTGACCTCAGGTGATCCACGCGCCTCGGCCTCCCAAAGTGCTGGGATTACAGGCGTGAGCCACCATGACTGGCCCTGTTATTTCTTAATAAACACCAACTATGTGAAAGGCACTGCTCTGCAGGGGCTGAGTATCACGCAAAATGGTCATTCACTTTCTTGTGTGGAAGACACAAACGAAGTGACTCAATAGAAAACCAACAAAAGTACTGAAAAGTGGCCATCATGGGTGCTGCTGCATCCTGCGCATCTCACTTTACTGGCTGACAACCCCCGGGTGTCCCCTTCTCTGGAGAACTGCCTTTCTCAAAGAACAGGAGCTGCCCCACCTTTCCATCCCCCGGCCTGTCAGGAGGACCTCAGCCAAAGCCCAAGGACATCGGTACAAAATGCTGGGACCCTGGCTTCCTAGAGGGATCAACCCTGCAGCACAAACTGCTCCACAGAGCTGGCCTGTAGGGCTGCACTCTCAGCCAGCTCCCCGCTATCCTCTGCTCCCTGGGCCCCTCAGGAACAGCCCTCTCCCTCAAGGCTTGGCTGGAAGGAGACTGACCAGACTGTGCTTCAGGAACAACACCTGTAACAACTTCTCGTTTCCTTAATTTTCATAGTGTCACAATTTATTTTCTCCTTCTTGTCTACCTATTGAATTAAAAAAGTAGGCAAGAGATACCTACTTTGCTTTATTTACACAAGTAAAGGCAACTGAACTCAAAGAAGTTGGGGAATTTGTGCCCAAGCCCACTGCAGGTCAGCTGAAGCCACAACGAGAATTTGATCCCCCAACCTGAGGACAATGTTCCTCTTGCCCTGAGTGGGAAATTCCAAGCTGCAGACAGTGTGATAGCTCAACCTTCTCTGAGTGTCTTCCACACTCCGACCTTGAGCTTAAGGCATAAATCCCATTTCAGTTGCAGCTGATGCTTCATGGCAAAGAATGGTTTACCACCTATCACCCGGCCCTGGGTGCTTCAGAGCTAGACAATGGGCAATGGATTCTGAGCTCTTAGTGAAAGGAGCCATTGAAATATAAGGCTTTATTCTGCTAATGTGTTTGAGACATAAATTGTTCTTATCTCAAAGCATTCTCCAAGAGATTTTTTTAAAATCTGCATTTCTCTGTGGAACAAAGGATGAAAGCTCAGGGGCGGGGTTTAGACACACAATGCGGTGTGAGGAGAGGGAAAGAATCCAGATCTGAGCCACCTGTCCTTCCAGGAGAATGGTCCCCCACCCTGTTGTCCTTGTGGAGGACTCCTGTGTCCCCTGCAGGGGCTGAAGGGGAATTCAGTAAAGGCGGCTTTGGGTACCACTTCTCTGTCCCCTCTAGGACTGGTTTTATGACTCTGTACAAGCAGCCCTTGATATCCCTTGGTTCCATATCCATAGATTTAACCAACCGCAGATCAAAAATATTCAGAAAAAAAACAATTCCACAAATTTCCCAAAAGAAAAACTTGAATTTGCCTCACACAGAGTCCTACGTTGAATCCACGTGAATGGAGTGATGTGTAGGCATTGTAGTGGGTATTAAAAGTAATCTAGAGATGATGTGACATACACGTGGGCATATGCATAGGTCATGTGCAAATACTATCTCATTTTATACCAGGGACTTGAGCCTCCTCAGGGTTTGGTATCCATAGGAAGTCCTGGAACCCATCCTCTAGGGATACTGAGGAGTGAACCTAACAGGGTTCAGTAAGAGACGCAGCGTGGAGCAGCACTAAAGCCTCTTGTGGCCAGGCCTGGGGCGCATTCTAGCCCCATCACTGCTCAGCTGGGAAGGCTGCATCAGGGAGCTTCGTCTCTTCGTGCCCCATTTTCCCCCACTAAAGTTGTCCTCTCCCAGCAGGGAGCCAACAATAGCCACATGTGACTATTTAAATTAAACTACAATATAATAAAATAATGTGCCACAGTCTTGCTAGCAAATTTCAGGTGTTCAACAGACACATGTGTCAAACAAAAATTAAGTCCAGACTTGGTGTAGGAGACCAGAATATGTCACTCAAACGATGGCTGTAAGACACCAGGGTCTGATACCCAAAATACGCCTCTTTGACGTAAGGATGATTTTGAGCTGATTCTTTTGAGAAAATGTAGACACAGGAGAAGCTCTGAGAAGAAAGTAGAAATGATCCTTTCACCAGGGAAATTTACATCTATAAAGGAGATCCCCATTTGTGAAGGTTCTCTCTCTCTGCACCAGAAAGAGAAAGACCCTAAATCAGGAGACTTGCAAATGGAGAGGCACAATCACAAACTTCACTGTCCCTGCTGTGTTGGTCCTGGTCACCTCTCAATAACCAGCCCTCAGCACCCTTTTGTGCTTCTATTGAAGACAGAAGTGTTTAACCCTAAGCCCTAACCCTGACCCCCAAGCCACCTCTCAGAGCTGTGCTCATTTCTCTGGCCATCTCTCACATATGCATGAGGTTAGTCAACTTCTGTTCATTCTTCTCTTGCTAATCTGTCTTTTGTAACAGGGATCTGTCCCCTCTAAGAACTATGAAGGGGAGAGGGAAAATTATCTTTTCCTCCCCTATGTCAGTAAGGAGTTACTTTGAGAAGGATTATTGCTGAGGGGTGGGAGAAGAGGAGAGACTATTGCAATAGGAAGAATACTCTGACTATAAGGTCAGCAAGAGTTTCAAGAGATGGGCAAAATGGATTTTTTTTCTCTTATAGAGAGGAAGAAAGCTAGAAATGACCAGTTGTGGGGGAATGAGAGGAAGGGGTGGCACACTGGGCTCATGGATCAGAGTTAGGAATGCACTAGGCTGCATCCCGAAAGGCGGCCCCAGCCCTGCTCTGAATCTTTGTGCAAGAGAAAGCACACTGCCAAATCACACCAGGTGCATTGTCCTAAGCCACACTGCCAAACCAACCCCCTCCAGTCACTCCCCACTTACCCATCCATTCAGGCTGCTTTAACAAAATGCTGTAGACTGGGGATGGGGTGTTGGGGGAGGTGGACTCATCAACAACAGGCATTCATTTCTCATGCTTCCACAGCCTGGAAGTCCTGGATCAAGGTGCCAGCAGGTTCAGTGTCTGATGAGGGTGCCTTCTGGCTGCGTCCTCATGTGGGGGGAGGGGTGAGAGTGCTCCCATTCATAAGGACACTAATCCCACTCCTAAGGGCTCCCCCTCAGGACTTAATCACCCCCTAAAGGCACCATCTCTTTATACTATCACACTGGGAATTAGGTTTCCACACAAGAATCTGGGGTGACACTAACATGCAGATCATACCATGACCAATCTGGAATTTTCCGTTTTCCCAAATCACCCCTCATCCTTTTTTTGTTCTTTGTAGCCTGTTTATTCTGTCTCTGCTCTTGCTTTAAAAGCCTCAGTCACCTTTGTCTCAATGGAGTTGAGCTCAGTTCACACTGGAGTCTCTCTCCCCTACTGCAATAGTCTGAATAAAATCCGCTACCTCCTTTAACAAACGTCTGGTGCTGTCTTTCTTGGATGGCTCGAACGCATTCCCTTCACAGAGCCACCTCCCCAGACATAGATGGAGCTCCCAAATTATCTTCTTTCCTTCGGCACATCCCACCCGTAATGGTACGTTGACACCATACCAGCGTGCCCAAGCACCGCTGGCACGAAAGGACACTGCTCTGTTACTCATCCCTACGCCCTATGCCTCAAGATGGGGGTGGCATGTGCTGTGTGCCCCTTACACAGCCCCCAAAAGAATTCTCCCAGGAGGAATGCAAGGATGCCCACTTTAACCTGTACCCATTTGGTCTGTACCTGTACGCATTTGGTCTTTCTGACCTGACTCTAAGGCACCCTTAGGTGGGGTATGGAATGGGGCTCGTGCTCATGAGAGGCAGACTTTCCACAACGACAGCCCCGACCTAACACCAAGGCTGATTTGTGCTGTTTGTTGTTAGTTGTTAGTTTGGCAGGGGGTGGGGGAAGGGGGTGGAGGCCGGGGGTGGACTGTTGTGATGCGGTCTTCTGAATGCTGTGCAATGATGACGCTCCCAGGAGGCCACTTCTGTCTCAGATGCTGCCTTCTTCTGCTCCTCCGAGGGAAACTCCCTGCCACTGAGCCTCCTCCCCAGGAACTAACTCCCTGCCACTGAGCCCCCTCCCCGAGAACTACCTACCCATCCATCTGAGATGCTGAAGAATATCACCCGCCGTCTTCTGGAAGACAGAGCTGGTGTGCACTGCCTAAGTCACTCTCTTCCGTTTCTTGCTGGTGTATCCTGGCGTACCTGCCTCCGCTCTCTCTGGAGCTTCCTAATGCAGTGTTGGAGGCAGATGTCAGACAGTTGTGATCAGATCCTCATTCTTTCATTGTTTCCCTAATTTCATTTCAGAAATGACTGATGGGGAGAAAGATGCAGAGCACAGACTAATTCGCAGCTAATTCTTCTAAACAGTCATGACTGGCTAGACAAAATGTGGCAGATGCTTTTCATTTTATTTCCAAATTTGCAATGAAAGCCGAGAGTCGCGGTGGATAGGCTCTTTCTTCTGGCCCCTGACCTGTGCGATGACTCAACATGGCACAGGATGATGGAGTTAGAAAACCCCATGGGGACAGAAGACGCTGTAGACAGTCAGCTGGCGGGAAGGACTCGGACAACCCAATTGCACACCAAGATGCCCTTGAGCACTGCTGTCTCCCTCACAGTGGGGGCACCACCCAGAACACCAGGCACGTTGCTGTGGCTCCAGGGAGACGTGAGCTCTGGACAGAAGGAAGTGTTCTCCTGAGTCCTTTCAATTCTTGGTGGCTGCTGGACTTGCCTGTTGAGGGGGATCTTGCTGCGGGTCATAGCCACTCCTCTCATGGTGGGGACATAGTAAGAAAACAAGACAGGTCAGGTAGAGTATTCACATACACACACACACGCATGCACACACACAATTTTAGCTGGCTATAACTACTTTAAAGAAAATCTGTAGGTTGCCAATAGAATGACAGGTGACAGTTAAGGAGGGATGGCCACTGTTCAGGGAAAGTCTCTCTGGAAAGATGACCTTCGAGCTGAGGACCAGAAAGGCCTGTGGCAGTGAGGCTTTTTTGTTGTTGTTGTTGTTTGGTTTTTTTGAGACAGAGTCTCACTCTGTCGCCCAGGCTGGAGTTCAGTGGCATGATCTCGGCTCACTCCAACCTCTGCCTCCTGGGTTCAAGCGATTCTTCTGCCTCAGCCTCCCAAGTAACTGGGAATACAGATGCGTGCCACCATGCCTGGCTAATTTTTGTATTTTTAGTAGAGATGGGGTTTCACCATATTGGCCAGGCTGGTCTCGAACTCCTGACCTCATGATCCACCCACCTTGGCCCCCCAGAGTGCTGGGATTACAGGTGTGAACCACTGCACCCAGCCGTCAGCAAGTTTTGTGTGTCGACTTGGCTAGGATGTGGTGCCCAGTTATTTGATCAAGCAATAATCTGGATGTCAATGTGGGGGTACTTTGTAGCTGTGGTTAACATCCACCATCAGCTGATGGTACATAAAGGAGATACCCTCAATAGTGTGAATGGGCCTCATCCCATCAGTTGAAGATCTTAAGAGCATAACTGAAGCTTCCCTGGAAAAGAAGAAATTCTGCCTGAAGACCACAGCATCACTGCTGCCCCCGAGCCCTACGGAGCTCAGACTTGCCTACCCCCAGAGTCCCGTGGACCAATTTCTTGCAATCTCTTTTATTGATTCAAATTTCTACTTCTATTAAATTTATTTTTATTTATTTTATTTTTATTTTGTTGTACAATACACACAATATTCTACTGGTTCTGTTTCTCTGGAGAACCATGTCGGATGCTAATACAGGGTTCATAGTCATGCATCTTCTCTATCCGTTTGCTCTGGACACGTTAGTGGGCCTCATCCACACATGGTTTCAGCTATTCACATATGGCTGCAACTTCTGAATTTCTATCTACAGCCTGGGACTCTCTCCTTGCCCCACAGTCATAAACTCAGGAACCCGCTGGACATGACTACTCAAAGGCGCCCACATATCTCAAACCTAAGATGTCTGTTGTGAAATGAGAAAATTTACCCTCACCCTAAGCTTTTTTATTTTTTTTAAAAAATTCTTAACTAATCTTTAATTGTAATGTAACATAAACAGGAAAATGCATAAATCAGAAGCGTGTTGTGTGCAGAGCTCAGTCAATTTTCACAAAATGAACACACCCCTGAAGTCACCATCCTGATCGAGATGACCACATCCTCAGGGTTCCAAATATCCCCATGCTCATTCCCAGTCATGACCGCCTTCTTTGCAAAGTGTAACACCTTCTTCTGACTACTGGCCCCTATGTTACTTTTGCTTGTTTCGAATTTTATACAAATTGAACCATATAGCATCAATTATTTTATGTCTGTTTCTTTTACTCAATATTGTATTTGTGGGATTTATTCATTTGGTGTTGTATATTAATAATTTATGCATCCATATTTTATCATTGCAGAGTACCACACTGTGTAATTCTACCACAATTTGTTCAAACAATTCCACTGTTGGTGGGCGTTGGGGCTGCCTCCAGCTTGGGGCTATTGTGTATAATGCTGTGTGATTATTCTATACATGTGTTTGGTACATATTTCCATGCAGCATTGTTGTGTATAAACCTGATTAAAATGACTAGATTCCACTTCCTGCATACGTCTGTCTTTAGTGGATGCTGACCACCAGTTTTCCAAACTGGCTGTAAAAGTTAACACTCTTGCATATATTATTTGAGTGTTCCAATTGCTCCATATCCTTGCCAACACTTCACATTGTCAGACCTTTTAAATTTTATCCTTCCATGAGTATGTGATGGTAACTCCCTGTAATTCTAATTTGCATTTTCTTGGAGTCTAATGAGTGTGAGCATTGTTTTACTTCTTTTTGGTCCTTAGGAAAGCTTCTATTGTGAAGTGCCTGTTCAGTCTCTTGCTAATATTTTTACTGAGTATTTTTGTCCGTTTTTTTTTTTCTTGTTGATTTTAGATTCCTGTTATACATTTTGCACATATATTCTTTCATTCATTGGCTTGTGAATTTCCTCTTTTTGGTGTCTTTTGATGAACACAAGTTCCTAATTTTATGTAGAAATTAATGTCTTCTCCTGTATGGTTAATAATTTTGTGTCCTTTTAAAGAAATCTTTGCCAACTCAAGATCACTAAGACACTAAGATGTTCTCCTAATTGTCCTTCTTTCACATTGAGATTTACAATATCTCTGGAAATGAATTTTGTGTGTGATGTGAAGAGGGCAAGATTTATTTTTTCCATAAGCATATCCAATTGACTCAGCATCATTTATTGAAAAAACATCATTTTCCCACTGCTCTGGCATGCTATGATCATAAATCATCTGTCTATGGGGTGTGTATCTGTTTCTGGACTCTATTCTCTTCCACTGGTGTCCTTGCCTGTCCTTGCATTACAATGCTATCTTAATCGCTGTAGCTTTGCAATAAATCTTGATTTCTGGTAATGTGATTCCTCAGACTGCATTCTTCTTTATAATTGTCTTGGCTATCCTTGGTCCTTTGCACTTTCATACAAATTTTAGAATCAGTTTATAAATTTCCAACAAAAAAAGATGGCCAACCTTTTCTTTAGGATTGCATTAAGTCTATATATCAATTTGTGAAGCATTGAAATTTAACTATTCTGTATTTTAACTCATTATTTTCATTTGTTTAATTTCTTCAAATAATATTTTATAGTTTTCTATGTAGAGAATTTTGCATATAGTTTGTTTTCTTAAGAAGTTAGATTATTCAAATCACAATGAGATGTGCCTTTTTAAATTTTATTTTATTCTTAATTGTTCTTTGTATAAATAAAATTAAACTTTATATATTGACCTTGTATTCAGCGAACTTGGTAAATTTACTTATTGATTTTCCTGGGCTGTCTGTAGACTTCTTTGACTTTCTCACCTACAGTACACAAACATCATCAGAAAACAGTGACAATTTTTATTACTTTTATCCAATCTTACAACAATAATTTATTTTTCTTGCCTTATTGCACTAGCTAGAATTCCCAGTACATTTCTTAATAGAAGTGGTGGTAGCTTGTCTTATCCCCAATATCAGGTAAAATGCCATCAATGTGATGCTTACTGTTTTTATTTTATAGATTTATTTTTAGATTAAGGGAGTTCCCTACTATGCAAGTTTTGCTAAGAGTATTTTTTGTATCATGAACGGGTGTTGAATTTCACCAAATGCTTGTTACGTATCTATTGAGATGACCGTTTGATTTCTCTTCTTAATTTGGTGATTTATGACTGATTTTCAACTGTTACTTATGCATTTCTGCACAACTTGCCCCCTTGCAAAAACTCGACTTGATTTTAATGCATTGCTCACTTTTATGTATCATGGATTTAATTTTCTCATATTTACTTTGGTAACTTTTGGATCCATATTCATTAGAGACACTGTTCTCTGGATTAGCTTCCTATTGTTGCTATAACAAATTTCCTCAAATACAGTGGTTTAAAACAACACAAATTTATTGTCTTATAGTTATAGAGATCAAAAGTCTAAAATGAAGATATTATCAGAGCTGGGTCATTCTGAAGCCTTCAAGAAAGAATTCTGTTCCTTGCTTTTTTAGCTTCTTGAGGGCACCTGCATTCCTTGGCTCACGGCGCCTCCTCTCATCACTTCAACTTCTTGTTTGGGTCATCAGGACTCCTATGACTGACTCTGATGTTTGTGTCTCTTACCTTGAACACACCAGGATAATCTACATTAATCTTCACATCTCAGATGCTCAACTTAATAACATCTGCAAACTCCACTATATGAGATAACACATTAACAGATTCCAGGGATTAAGCCTTTAGTCTTTTTGGGGGATGACTATAATTCAGCCTATTAGTCTCCAAACATTTTTCTCTGTAAAGTGCAGGGAAGGTTTTGCTATCAGGATGGTTCTGGCCTCATCAAGACTGTTAGGAAGTGCTTCTTCTCTATTTTGTGGGAGAATATTTTGCATATAAGAGTTTGGTGAATCTTGCTATTCTGTAAATATTTAGAAGAATGTAAAGTCATAGAAACCTGGAGGGTCTTTTTTTTTGGCATGGGAAATTTTAAATATAGATTTAATTATCAAATACTTTAATAAGTATGGAAATTTTAGATTTTTCTATTTCTTCTTGAGTCAGTTTTAGTCAATTGTGTTTTGGTATATGTAAATTTTGCCTTCCCTCTCTTCTTTTAAACTTTATTCAATGCTGTCTTTTCTTTAAAAAAAAAAACAAAACCTTATTTAATGTTTTCAGGTTTTGTCTAATATATTACTCTTTCTAAAGAACTAATATTTGCTGTTGTTTGTTTATTATAATAGTTTGCTTCTCTTTCTTTAATTTCTGATTTTATCTTTATTTTGTACTTAACTACTGTTTTAAACTTAATTTACTATCATTTTCCCCAACTACTTGAAATAAATATTTGGATTGATTTTTGAGCCTTTAATCTTTTTGACTTTATGAATTATGTTAATAAATTTCCCTCAAGGGGCAGCTCTAACTGTATCCCACACATTTTTCCTGTAGTTTCATCATCATACGCAGCAAAATATTTTCTAATTTCCTTTGTGAATCTTTTCTTTGATTCATGGGTTATTTAGAATTGTGTTGCTTATTTTTTAGTTATTTGGGAATTATCTACTCATAATTATCCTTTTTATTAAAAAAATTACTGGCTTCTACCACAACTCTACTGTAGTCAGAGAAAAATGTAAGATGCCTAATTTCAGTCATTTGTAGGGATTTGCTTTGTAGCTCAACATATGAGTAATATTAATAAAGGATCTGTGTGCGTATATAAAAGTGCATAATCTATACTATTTGAGTATAGTGTTCTTCATATGCCAATTACAGTAAATTTGTTAAGCTGTCAAACTCTTCCACATAATAATTGATAGTTTTGTCTGCTTTTGGTTTTAGTTCCAAAGTAACATATATTAGGATCGCCATTATGATCATTTCCTTGTCAATTTCTGCCCCTAGTTCTATTAGTTTTGATTACATATATTTGGAGACTGTCCAGAGATGATAATACATTTAGGGTTATTTTATTTTCCCAGAGGAGCTACCCTTTAATTGCTATGAAATGTTTCATTTTAAATTATAAATCATTTCTATTTTAAAGTCTACTTTGACACGTGATGGTTATATCACTTTGTCATTTTTATAATTAGCATTACTCTTGTTATTAATGTTTATATGATACATAATTTTCATTCTCTTAATACCAAACTTTATTTTAAAGACGTAACTCTTGTAAGCTGTATATATCTGTACTTTTTTCTTAATATAAACATCTTTTGTATTTTAATCTGTGTATTTAGTCCATTTACATGCAATGTAAACATTGGTATTTGGGGATGTGAATTTCCTGCCTTAATATTTTTGCGATCACCTTGACCTGATTTTATTTACTTTTTTGACTTCTTCTGATTTTTTTCCCCAGTATTTTTATCATCCTTTTTTTCTTCTCCTAACTTATTACATATGCATTTTTGTTGTTGTTGTTTTTTATTTTGAGATGGAGTCTCACTCTTGTTGCCAAGGCTGGAGCGCAATGGCGCAATCTCGGCTCACTGCAACCTCTGCCTTCAGGGTTCAAGCAATTCTCGTGCCTCAGCCTTCTGAGTAGTTGGGATTATAGGCACCCGCCACCATGCCTGGCTAATTTTGTATTTTTAGTAGAGATGGGGTTTCTCCATGTTGGTCAGGGTGATCTCGAACTCCCAACCTCAGGTGATCCACCTGCCTCAGCCTCCCAAACGGCTGGAATTACAGGCTTGAGCCACTGTGCCCGGCCTATGTAGGCATTTTATTTTTACTATAAATTTATTGGTGGCCCTGTGGATTACTAAATATATTCTTGATTTGTCAGTTTCTATAATATTTTATCCCTCCTTAAACACAAAAACTATGATACTTAACCTCCCTCCTTACTTTTATGCTATATTGCCTTATTTTTAAATTATATATAATGTATATCTATTCCCACGATATAATTGTACCTATAATTATAATTATAGGTACAACTTATATTTTTCCTTCCTGAATTTTTCTGCTTTGACTGAGATTCACTGTCTATCTGAATAATTTCTACATACCTTTTAGTGAAAGTTTTAGTAGTATCTAATTACTTCAGTAATTTTCTAATTATGTCTTCTTTTATTTTAACTTTTAGATTCAGGGGTACATGTGCAGGTTTGTTATATAGGTAAACTCATGTCACAGGGGTTTGATGTACAGATTATTTCACCACCCAGATACTAAGCCTAATACCCAACAGTCACTTTTTCTGCTCCTCTCTCTCTTTCCACCCTCCACTCTCTGGTAGGCCTCAGTGTGTGTTGTTCCTCTCTATGTGTCCATGTGTTCTCATCATTTAGCTCACACTTATAAGCAAGAACATGTGGTATTTGGTTTTCTGTTCCAGTGTTAGTTTGCTAAAGATAATAGCTTCTAGCTTCATAAAGCTAGAAGGACATGACCTTGTTCTTTTTTATGGCTGCATAGTATTTCATGGTGTTTGATATGGTTTGACTGTGTCCACACCCAAAATTTCATCTTGAATTAAAAGCCACATGATCCCTACATGTCAAGGGTGGGACCAGGTGGAGGTAATTGAATCAAGGGTTTTTTTTTCCCCCATGCTGTTCTTGTGCCAGTGAGTGAGTCTCATGAGATCTGATGGTTGTATTAGTGTCTGGCATTTCCCCTGCTTGCACTCCTTCTCTCTCCTGACATCCTGTGAAGAGGTGTCTTCCTCCATGATGGTAAGTTTCCAGATGGCTCCCCAGCTCTGTGAACCTGTGAGTCAATTAAACCTCTTTTCATTATAAATTACAAATGTATAAATGTATACATGTATAAATTTATAAATGTATAAATTTATAATGTATAAATACATATGTATAAATATATATGTATCATGTATAAATATATATATTTATAAATTATAAATTTTATTTATAAATTACAGTCTCAGGTATTTCTTCATGGCAGTGTAAGAACAAACTAATAGAGTGTACATGTACCAGATTTTCTTTATCCAGTTTACCATTGATGAACATTTAGGTTGATTCCATGTCTTTGCTATTGTGAACAGTGCTGCAATGAACATACGCATGCATGTGTCTTTATAACAGAATGATTATACTCCTTTGGGTATATGCTCAGCAATGGGAATCCTGGGTAGAATGGTAGTTCTGTTTTTATGTCTTTGAGGAATCATCACATATGTCTTCATTTCAACTTCACCTCTGAAAAATATTCTTTTACTGTATTGAATTCTAAATTCTGTGATTTTCTGAAACAGTATGAGGCTGATATATCAATGTCCATTGGACTCTGATATTTCTGTTGCACCGTCTTTTTTATTATTGCTCTTTCGAAGGTAATGCGTTTCATTTTTCCTGACTACTTTTAAGATTTTTCTTTGTCTTTGATATTTATAAGTTTGACTAGAGTACGTGTGTGCGTGTGTGTATGTGTGTGTGTTTGATTTTTTGTAGTCAATTTTGGAAAAATATTAGACAAATATTTCTTATGTTCTATTTTTTCCTCTTTGTCTGATTCTCCAGTTACTCATGTATTGGACTTTTAAAAATCATTTTCTAGGAGTCTCCTATATCCTTTTAAGATATTTTGTAACCTTTTGTCTTTGTTGTCTCAGTTTAGATATTTTCTACTGAATTAGCATCTCAGTTACTCATGTTCTTTTCTTTACCTGTAATATTTATTGATTTGGTTATCCAGACATATTTATGATCACATATAAATATCTGGTAACTTAGAAACACTGTTCTTAAGCATCTTAAATCTCCATTTCACAAAACAATTTTATTTAGTCTTTATGTTCCTCTTTGACATCAGTCTTTGTCACAATTCAAGTAGCATTTTGAGTAATGGGAGAGCATTTTCTCAAGTACATTGACATTACTTCCAGCTAAGTTGTTTTGAGATTTTTAAAAATTCTTAAATTCTTAAAATATGCTATTAATGAAAACTTACTCTGAGCCTCATATACCCACTTGCATAATATTTAGTAGAGTTGATTCTTTTACTCATCATCTAGAGGTATCTTTGTGATCTCTACAAAATAACTTCTTGACTTCTGCTTTTTATTTTTTGAAAATTGAGATAGAATTTACATGCCATAAAATTAACTATTTAAATGTGTACAATTCAGTGGTCTTCAGTATATACACAGTCATGTAACCATCACCATTATCTCATTCCAAAACACTTTTTGTGACCCCCCAAAAGCCCCATACACATTAGCAGTCACTATCTATAAACCCCCCAACGACCCCCATCCCGTCATCCACTTCCTGTTTCTATGACTTGCCTATTTTGCACATTTCATATAAAAAGAATCATACAATGTATGGTCTTTTGTAACTGGCTTCTTCCTTCTAGCACAGGGTTTTCAAGGTTCATATATATTGTAGTGTACATCAGCTCTTCATTTCTTTTTTATGGCTCAGTAATATTCTATTGTACAGACAGACTACATTTTGTTTATCCATTTGGCTGATGAGTTTTGGGTTGTTTTAATTTTTTGACTATAGTGAATTATGCTGCTATGGATATTTATGTACAAGTTTTTGTTTAAACACATGTTGTCAATTTTCCTGGGCATATACCTAGGGGTAGAATTACTGAGATATATGGCAATTCTAATCTTTTCAGGAACTGCAAAACTGCTTGCTGCAGAGGCTGCCCCATTTTACATTCCCACTAGCGATATACGAGCATTCCAATTTCTCCACATATTTGCCAGCATTTATTTCTCATTTTTTGGTTCGAGGTATCCTAGAAGGTTTGAAAGGATATCTCAATTCATTTCCCTAATATCTAATGATGTTGAGTATATTTCCATGCGTTTATGGATCTTATATCTTTCAAGAAATGTCCATTTCTTTTTACCAATGTCCTTTGTCCATTGGTAAATTGTGTTATTTATTTATTTATTTATTTACGTTACAAGAGTTCTTTATACATTTTGGATATTAATGCCTTGTGGGATATATGATTTGCAAATAATTTCTTACATTATGTGGCTTGTCTCTTCACTCTCTGGATAGTGTCATTTGATTTAAAAAAGTTTTTGATTTTGATGAAGTTTAATTTATCTAACTTTTCTTTGGTTGCTTATGCTTTTGGTGTCATACCTAAGAAATCATTGCCTAATCCAAGGTCATGAATATTTACACATATTTTCTTTTAATAATTCTACAGTTTCAGCTTTAACATTTAAGTATTTGATCCATTTTGAGTTAATTTCTGTACATGGTTAGAGGAAGGGTTCAAACTTATTATTTTGCTTGTAGATATTTAATTGTCCTCGCGTATTATTTGTTGAAAGACTATTCTTTCTCCACTGAATGGTTTTAACACCCTTGTAGGAAATCAATTGACCATAGATATATGGTTTATTTTTGGAATCTCAATTTTACTCCATAGATAAATATGCCTATTCTTATGCCAGCAACACACTGTCTTTATTACTGTAGCTTTGTAGAAAGATTGGAAATTAGGAAATGTGAATTCTTCAAATTTATTATTCCTCTTCAAGATTGTTTTGACTATTCTGGTTCTCTTGCAATTATATATGAATTTTAAAATGTTTGTCTATTTTTGTAAAAAGATGAATTTTTATAGGAATTGTATTAAATCTGTTGATCAATTTGGGCAGTATTATGATCTTAATGGTATAGGTCTTCTAATTTATTAACACATGGCATTTTTCTGTTTATTTGGGTCTTTAATTTTTTTAACAAGGTTTTATAGTTTCATGCATACAAGTCTCACACTTTTCTTATGTATATTGCTGAGTATATTATTCTTTTTGATGCTATTGTAAATTGAATTATTCCCTTAATTATATTTTTAGATAGTTCTTTGACAATTGAGACATGACTGATTTTTGTATATTAATCATGTATCCTGCAATATTACTAAACTTATATATTAGCTCCAATAGTTTTTTGGCAGATACCTAATATTTTTTTGTTTGTTTTTGTTTTTTATTTTATAGGTAAGATCATACTGTTTGCACCTAGATGTCATTTTCCTTCTTTTCCTAGATGACTTTTATTCCTGATTTTAGTAAATTAAGTCTTCTCTTGTTTTGTTTTATTGGTCAGGTTAGGTAAATGTTTGTCAAATGTGTTGATTTTTTAAAAAAAAACTTTCATTTTCATTGATTTTCTCTATTGTTTTTGTATTCTCTATTCTGTTTATGTCTGCTCTAATTTTATAATTTTCTTCTTTTGATTTAGGTTTAATTTCATTTTCTATCTCTAGTTTCTTAAGGTGGAAAGTTAGGTAAATAATTTGAGATTTTTCTATTTTCTTAATGTAAGCATTATAGCTATAAATCTCCTTGTGAGCATTGCTTTAACAGCATACTCTAAGTTTTGGTATGCTGTGTTTCTATCTCAAAGTACTTTTTAATTTTCATTGTGTTCTTCTTTGACCCATTGGTAATTTAGCAGCTTGTTATTTAATTTCCACATATTTGTAAAGTTTTCCAATTTCTTTCTCTTATTGATTTTTAAATTCACTCCACTTTCACTATGGCCAGAGAGCATAATTTGTATGACTTCAACCCTTTTTAATTTATTGAGATTTGTTTTATTGCCTAATATAGGTTCCATCATGAAAAAGTTTCCACGTGCACTTCTGATGCTATTTTCAATGGAACTGCATGTTCTGTTGTTAAATGGAGTGGTCTATAGATGTCTTTTAGGTCTAATTGGCTTACAGTGTTGTTCAATTCCATTTATTTGCTAATCTTCTCTATAGTTGTTATATTTATTATTAAAAGCAAGGTACTGACATTTCCAGCTATTATTATTAAATTGTCTACTTTCCATTTTAACTTTGTACGTTTTTGCTTCATGTATTTTGGGACTTTTTTCTTAGGTTCATGTACAGTTATAATTATTGTCTTTTAAGGAATTGACCCCTTGATAATTATACCATGTCCTTATTTGTCTCTAGTAATGATTTTTGTTTCAAAGTCAGTTTTGTTTGATATAAGTATAGGCTGCCTGTTTCTGTTTTGATTATTATTAGTGTGGTGTGTCTTTTTTATCTTTTACTTCCAACCTATTTGTGATTTTTAATCTAAGCTGTGTTTCTTGTCGACAGCATACGGTTGGATGATGTCTTATCCATTTTGCCAATTTGCCTTTTAATTGAAGAGTTTAACTTATTTGCATTTAATGTAATTAGTAATAAGGTAGAATTTACCTCTGTTATTTTGCTACTTGTTTTCTACATGTCTTATGTCATTATTGTTTCTCTATTCCTCCATTACTTCCTTCTTTTGTGTTAAAAAGATATTTCCTAGTGTGTTATTTTAATTCCCTTGTTGTTTCCTTTACTATCCATATTCTAGGCATTTTCTTAGTGGTTGCCCTGGATATTATAATTAGAATCTTAATGTATAATAATCCAGTTCAGAATAAGACCAACTAAGTTTAAATAGTAAATAAAAACCTTTCCTTTCTATAACTTCCTTTCTCTCCTTTTTTATGTTTTATTTTCTTATGCAGTTGTATTTTAAATCAGAAAGGAAAACAAAAGGAATTACAAACAAACAATACATGTATACTGTCCTTTCTATTTACCTCTGTAGTTATTTTTGTCTATGCTCTCTATTTCGCTACAGAGCTTACAGTTTCTCTCCAGTGTCCTTTCATTTTAGCCCGAAGGACTCCATTTAGCATTTTTTTATAGGTCAGGTTTACTAGTAATAGACTCTGGCAGGCTTTTTTTATTTTATTATATAACTATATATATTTTTAATTCAGTAAGTCTTAATCTCCATCATTTTTGAAGGATAGTCTGGTGGAATGTAGGATTTTGACTGACAATTTTTTTTCAATAATGTAATTATGCCATCCCATTGTCTTCTGGTCTCATGGTTTCTGATAAGAAATCAGCTTTGAATCTTGTTGATGTTCCCTTGTACATGACAAGTTGCTTCTCTTTTGCTGCTTTTAAGATTCTCTGTCTTTGATATTTGACATTTTGATTAAATGTGTCTCAGTGTGGGTCTCCTTGAGTTTATTTTAGTTGGAATTTACTGAGCTTTTAGAATGTAACATTCGTTTATTTTATAAAATTTTTGAAAACTGTCAGCCATTACTTTCTCAAATCTTCTTTCTTCCCCTTTTTCTTTCTCCATTCTTTTTGAAACTCCTATTACACCTATGTTGGCTTGCTTGATAGTCTCACAGGTGTTTGAGACTCCCTCCTCTTTTCTTCATTCTTTTTAAAATTTCTGTTCTCCAAACTGGTTAATTTAAATAGTCCCATCATCAAGTTTGACAATTCTTCTTCCTGCTGAAATGGGTTCTTGAGCCCCTTTAGTGAATGTCTTATTCCAGATATTGTACTTTTCAACTACAGAATTTTAATTTATATTTTAAAAAATACATCTGTCTCTTTATTGATATTTTCTATTTGGTGAGATAGCATTATCACACTTTCCTTTATTTCCTTAAATATTTTAACATTCTTTGAACATAATACACATACCCAATTATAGTATTTTAGTCTTCATTTATGAAACCCAACATCTAGGCTTCCACAAAGACTGTTTCTATAGGTCGATTTTTTTTCCTGTATATGGGACATACTTTCTTATTTGCTTGCATGCCTTACACTTTTTTGTTGTTGAAAAACTTGGCATTTTAAATAATATAATGTGACAACTCTGAAAATCAGGATTTTTTCCTGCCTTGGAGTTATTGTTTCTTCATGTTGTAGTAGTTGTTATTGTTTAGTGACTTTTCCAAACTAATTATTTAATATGTGCATTTTTTGTCATGTGTGGCTATTTAAGTCTCTACTTGCAAAACGTAATGGTCAGCTAATGATTGTACAGAGCTTTCTTTAAGCGCCTAGGGCCAAAAAACTGCCCAGTTTCCAAGCACTTCCCAACATTGCTCTTTCCTTCACTTCTTGCTTTTGCAGAGCCCCTCAGTCAGAATATATCAATGTTTTTCAAAGCCCCATGGGTATCTTGTTCCTCAGCCCTTCCTTTTAGCCTTTGACATTAACCTGTTGTTTACTGCAGTGAGTGCTTGTTGCCTCAGCATCCGTTTTGAATACAGGTTTAGCTTTCTCATGACAGAGGCAGGGCTCAGTCACCCTTGACACAATTTTCAGTTCTATGCCACACCCAAAAGACTCAAGCCAGATGCCAGCAAAAGAATCTTAAAGACATCTGGAACACCTAGCATACTGGGTTCCCTGATTTCCTGCCATTTTTTTTTTAAGGGACTCTTCAGTCACTTGCCCATGAACTTACAGTGACCTGCACCCTATTCCCCAATATATACTGCTGGCTGCCATGCTCTCTTCTCTATGCTTGCCCTCCCTGACCTCTATGTGTGGCCTCCAAGGATGCTGAATAAC
This sequence comes from Pan paniscus, assembly GCF_029289425.2. Lineage (NCBI taxonomy): Eukaryota > Metazoa > Chordata > Mammalia > Primates > Hominidae > Pan > Pan paniscus. The sequence goes on from NC_085927.1 coordinate 57,849,026, forward strand.
ATCCCCTGAAAGTCCCCTGGGGTTTTTAGTAAGTACTAAACTTTCCCATTGTGATTGTGTCACTGAAGCCCTGGCCACACTGTGACCGTTGACCTTTAGGCTTCCAGAAGGGACTTCTGCAGAAGTCCTTGGGTTCTCTTTTTGTCCCTTTTCCTTTCCCCGTTCTTGTTAACATTCTTATTACACATACATTGACTTGATTGGTAGTCCCACAGTTATTTGAGACTCTGTCCTGCTTTCTTCATTCTTTAAAAATTTCTGTTCTTCCAATACAGATTCCCTGCTGCTGCTCTTCTGTCCAGGCTCTGGTAACTACTAGAAGTTTCAAAGCTAGGAACAGAGCTACCACAAAGTTGATAATAAAACTCAAAGAGTTTTATTCAAAACATTTACCCAAACTTGTATTCATTGCCTCAGGCAGCTACGAAGTTAAAACACTTCTCTGTAATTGTTTTCAACTACTGACCTCTTGGGGAGAAGATGAGCTCCCAGTTAGCCAACTGACATGCCAAATAATGGCAATTCTTTGAGAATGAGGCTTTGAATACAGCTGCAGCTTTGTTCCTCTCCCTCAGATACCAGGCATAAGTGCTCTTGCTTTTCAAAGCTGCCTGTGAGCTGGAGAGCAGAGGATGAGACTAGAGCAAGTTCAACTGTGAGCAAAGCTCGCTTTTACAAAGATTCAACCATTTTTCTTAGATAAATACTCACAAGATGGGTGCAAGTCTTTGAAGAATTTCCAGAGTTTTGAAAAAGTTGATTTTCTTAATTTTTGCCAGGTTTTTAAAACAATTGTTTTTATGGAAGGGTGAGTTTTGGGATGTTACTACTCTGCCATTTTTACTGACATCATTCTAGGAATCCTCCCTTAAGCTTGATTTTACCTGAAAGGCTATCAGTTGAGTTCTTAATTTCTATTACTACTGTATTTTCCATTTTTTAAATAGATTTAAGTTTTCTTATAAAATTCTTTAACTTATCATCTATAGTCTTAAACACAAATTTCAGTAATTTTAAAGTTTATATAGAATACATTCTGTATTAGAAAATTCTGTGGATCTGTTTCTACTGTTTGCTTTTTCTCTTGGCCTTTGTTTCTTTGGTTTTGTAAGCCTTGGCTTTGTATACCAGGCAGACATGCCTGATACATTTTTTGTTGAACGCCAAACATTGCATATGAAAATTATATTGATAATTTGATGGTACTATCTTACTTGAAACAGGATTTACTACTTCATCTGGTAGGCTTTTATGCTGGGGCTAGTTCCAAGCTACAAATTTAATTATTTGAAACTGGGTTTCAGCATTTGTAAATTCTTGTCTAACTTTGGCTTGCTTTTACTCTTCTGCAGCTCTCCAGGTTTCCAAATGACAATTTGGATCATCTTCTCGGGCTTTTCCTCCTGAAGGGGTCTGGACAAATAATGACGTCTTCTAGCCACATAAGAGTTCCAAAATTTCTCTTCAGTTTCTTAGACCCTCAGCTGCCCTCCAACACGCAGACAAAACAAAGTCAGTCAAGGCTAGGCTAGATCAGCTGAACTTCCCTTAACCCTCACCCAACCTTCTACCCTCTGAGTGAGAAACAAGTAACTTTTGAAGTAGTTTGTTATGCAGAATGATTGTGGGATTGAGGCCTGATACAGCACTTTTTTTCCCCTTAAACATCTCCTATCATCACAAACAAGTCTTTTGCCATGAGGCTATCTGGCTGTTCAGCTAGAAGCATGGGTTTATACATCCAATCCTATTTTTTGGCTGGTGAATTTCTAAGTTTTTTCAAGTTTCAGCTTCAGAAAAGCTCATCTGGATTCCTTAACCTGTCTCCTGACCCCTTATAGCTTTAGTGCACAAATCTTTTAGGACAATTTCACATTGTAATCAACCATCAACTGGAATTCCTCTGTGTTGAATATGCAAGCTGATAACTTGTTATCTTAGGATCCCCAGCACTATATCTGGCATTTGTTATTTGCTTAAGGTGTGATTGTAGAATGAAGGATAACAATGCTAATCTGACAGCTGTGTGGCATTTGATAGTAAATGAAATGCTTTTAGGAACATTATTTTATCTTGAGTTTTATGTCAAGCTACTGAAGCTCCTTACCATGTCACATAAGGAAGAAACTATTTTTTCCACAAGATTTTTAACCACTTTATAAACAAAGAAATGAGACCTCAGTGAAGTTAAGTAACTGTTCTGAGATTATAAAGCTTTTAAGTAGTAGAGCTAGGATTAGAATCCGTGTTCTTTTCATTGTGCCATATGGTATCTTGATACAATCTGGCTTTCATGCATACACTGATGGGAATTTAAACAAGGCCGTTGGCACCAAGTCTGACCATCAGCCAGTGTTGGCATTGCCCATCACTTTCACAGTCAGTGCACAGAACTACAAACACCTTTGAAATTCACAATTTGTCCACTGAATAACTGAGTTTACAGAAGCTAATACTTGTATTCACTTTAACTGTGAACATTCACAAAGTAAAGCAAAGTTACAAGCTGTTTTTCTATGCTTTCATGTACGAGGAATGCTTGTGTTTGTGCAGAATTATGCCAGGAGGCCGCTGGCAGCTTTTGTCAGATGACATAGAAACATCTGTTCCAATAAATATCTTCCTCACAGACTCATTTGCAGGGAACAAGAATCTCTTCTGGCAATACGAGCACAGACCTGGTAAGGTGGCCTTAGATGGAATTTTGTTATTTTCTGTGGCCCCTCAGCTAAGCACTGGGTGTCTAGAACAGTAGGTGACCCATGATCAGGAGGTGGTTCAGAGTGGCTGGGAATGCAGGTGCCTTGCCAAGCCCAGGATGGACTGTCCCAAGGTGCCCTGCCCTGAAGAGGAGGCAGACAGGTATCTCCAGGTTGAGGATTAGGGTGCAGTGTCCAGTAGTGCCTGGCCCTTCCACCAAGTCCTAAGATATGGATAGTTTGGGGATTATAGTAAGAAAGGGTCAGAACACAAAAAGGAAAAGGATTCCAGCAACTGGATAAGTCTCAGTGAAAAGCGTTCCCCTTTGCAGCAGGTGCAAGGAAGTAGATGATCAGCCCGCCTCACCACTCAGGTTGCTGTGAAGCCCTGTGCTGCTGATGTGCACTTTAAGAGCCCCACTGCTGGGAAGACTTGGTCACTCCCATCACAACTCTTGTGATCCCAGCTCTGAATATTGCACAGCAGAATGTCTGTCTCCATGTTGAGCTTCACTGCCTGGCACAGTGCTTTCTTCCCCTTCTCTTTCATTTTTGTCATCTGCATTGAACTACCCTTGATGTCATTTGTGACAGTGAGAGCAATGGCTAGAAAAGCCAGAAGAATCAATCACTGCCCAAGTGCCAAGGATGAGGTCCACATGTTTAGTGTCCACCCAAAGACAGAGGACCACCATCCGGAAAGGAATGCTGTGCTCTCTAGTGCACTGTGCATTGGTCATGACCATAGTGTAAGAACAGCCCATTCCCTACTGACTGGGGGTACCAGCAATTGGCAAATGTGTGCTGGATTCCTCCCCCTACTAGAGATTCCCTACATCGGGGGAAGAGTCTGGACTCTGAAGTTGTTACGTATCAGGCGTCACTCAGGGTGTGCATACACCCCTGACTTATGATGGTTCAACCTGCAAATCCTTGACACTCAGCATGAAACCCATCATTAAGTCAAAGAGCATCTGAACTTACAGTGTTCAACTCATGATTTTTCTACTTTACAATGGATTTCTCAGGTTATTAAATGCATTTTTTACTTACAAGGTTTTTATTTACAATGAGTTTATTGGGAGGTGACCCCATTGTAACTTGAGAAATATCTCTTGTGTGTTTGTGTAAATAAGGAACTGGTTCACATAATTATGGAGCCAGAAAAGTCCTACAATGTGCCACCTGTAAGCCAGAGACTTAGGAGAGCTGGTGATGTCATTCGGTTTCAATACATAAGAACCAGGAGAGCTGACAGTGTAAGTTCTAATGCAAGTCAAGGACAAGGTGGCTGTCCCAGCTTGAAAACTGTTGGGCAGAGAATGAGAGTGACTTCTCCCTTACCCTTCCTTTAGTGTGATTCAGGTCTCCAACAGATTGAGTGATGGCCACCACACTGGTGAAATCATTGCTTTACTCAGTCCACCAGTTTGAATGTTAATCCCAATCCAAAACACTCTCAAAGACACACCAAGCATGATGTGTGGCCAAATATATGGGCATCCCCTGGCCTAATCCAAGTTGACTGATAAATGAACCATCCCGGGAGATGACCCGCCTGGGATCAAATCCAGACTGCACTGTTTCCCAGCTATGAGATGTGGGCTGAGTTTCTCTGTGCCTCATGCTCAAAATGAGGATAAAGAGAGTAACTACCTTGTAGGGTTTACAAGGTAGTTACCTTGAGGTTTAAATGAGAAAATTCCTGCAAAGGGCTTGGAACACATCTTGCATGTTACACAAAGGTGCCACCAGATCATTCTCATCCCTGCAATCCTCTCTCCAGCCTGTGACTCCAACTCTCCACATCCTCATCATCTTGCAGGAGGTACGTTGCCCAGTCCCTTCTTCCCTTCCACGGACTCCCGAGTTGGGACAGAAATCATCCTTGGAGAACACAGTTTGAATTAATTAATGAAGTCTCCAAAAAAAAAAGGTTTCATCTTCCTCCCTTGCTATCTATCAAGCAACATCGGCTACAAGAAATGAGAAAACATTTTTCTTCTCTAGAACATTCTACAAACAAGCCTTAATTTAAAAAAAAATTAAAAAGTTTTAAAGCAGCAAAACTGGAAACACATAAACCCCCTCCAGAAAGTAGTTAATAGCAACTATTAAACATATAAATGAGTGTCATGATTGATTTTCTTCTCCACAAACCAGAGGGAATTTACAGCGGGCTCTGTGCCATTTGGCTTAGGGAGTATCTAGAAAGAAGGGTGAACCTCGTGGTCTCAGAGATATACAGGCGTTGACCTACATTTCACTGCTATTTTGGAAGATTAAGACCACAAATGAAATAACAGTTAATTGACTCTATAAATTTTACATATGAAAAGAAACATTTTCTTAATGAGTGTGAGTTTGTAATTTAGCTGCATTTTAATAATGGCTTAGAAAATTGAAAAGCCTGACAAACACACGATCGTTTCAAAGCTAGATCACATGACGCGATTGCCTTGGCCTTGACGTTGACCTTGTCCTCCACTCAGGGAGTGCACCTTACGGAGACACCCCAGGCCAACCTTGCTGGAAGAAATTATAAGCTCCCTTCAAATTCAGCGGGCCAGGGATGGAGCGGCGGCTCACATCCTAGGTGTTCAGGTCCCCAGGACTCTTTCTGCTTCATTCTTGCGTTTGTCAGCTTTTCCCTTGCACTGAGATGCACACATGTCTGTAAGGTTTATTCTTCCTTCATGTATTCGTATGTGCTGAATACAACATGGTAGTCACATTTATTCCTTCCTTCATTTATTTAACAAAGGTTAATTAAACCTTATGTCCTGTGTACTTTGCTAGGGACTCAGGTTACAGCAGTGAGGAAGACACTCACTGTCTGGACCTCCTGAAGGTTACTTGGAAGTAGAAGAGGGAGACATTAAACAAAGAAAAGCAAGGAAGAAGGAAATAATCTGAGAGAGAACAAAGGGTTGAGCACTTTGATAAGAGCCATCAGAACGGGCGGGCTCTCGCAATGTGCTGTGGGTGTACCCAGGGGACCACCCCTGAGCTCAGTTTCCCACTCGGCCTCCTCCAACCCAGACCCACAAAACTATCATTCAGAGTTATCTGTCACCCTGGATCCCAACAGCAACCCTGCAAGGTAATCACTGTTTCCTGTTGAAAATGAACTCCACTGGTTTAGGGATGTGGCTCACACGGCCCTGCAGATGTGGATTCAGGAGATTCTCTCTGATTCCTGGCTAGTGCCCAGCCACTCTGAATCTCTGTCTCTTGCTGGGGTGGGAGAAGAGGTGGTGATTTTAGCTCTGCAAGCTGCTTCAAGGTTGGCCTTGCTCTAGTGTCCCCAGAGCCCCAGGCACAGTCTCTGGCCGAGTGGCCTTCATTACTACTTCTTAGACTATATGCACTTTTAATGTATTTCTCAATCAGGCCTCTCACCATGCTGCATATAGTAGGTGCTCAATAATTATCCAAGGAATGAGAGAATCAAATAATAGTAGGTGCTTAATAATTGTCCAAGGAATGAGAGGATCAAATAACTACATCAGCTATTTGCAACACCAAACTGATTGAAGATCTTGTCCTCTCCCTTCTTCCTCAACACAGTCCCTAAGATAAAACAAAATTCCAGATGCATGCCTGGCATGGAAACAACAACAACAACAAACTTCATCCAAATGATGCAGCATGAACCTGCAGCTTCCCCTTGCAGAGAATAAGGTGGCCACACGCTTGGTGTGGAGCTGGAGCCGGGCAGGACCTGGGCTTCAGCAGGACACAATCCTGCTGGAATCTCAGCTCCACAGGCTGAGACATCCCTGGACGCCTTCATCTCTTCTCCCGGTCAGAGTGACGCACAGCCCATCTTTCTAAAAGCAACAACTTGCTGGGCCTGAAATACTCACTCAGAGTCTGCGAGGAGATTAGCAAGACTCCCCTCTACCTCTAAGTCTCTCCTAGATGTCAAAATGTTGACTTCGTCCCTGCTAAAATGTGGCTCTGAAAAAAAAAAAATCACATCTTTTCAAATTCTCTGCAATCCCTGTGTCATTTGCAGCATATGTTCACGCATAATGATGTTCCTAACTGAAGTGACATTTCAGAGTAATGAGCCTTCAGTGACAACGTGTGAGAGCTGTGACAAGTTTTTTCTAATATAAAAAGGAGTGTAGACAAACCAAAATCCACAGCCAAGACCTTCCAGCTGCTGGGGCTCCAGTGGGGCCTGTGAACCCTGTGTGTGTGCAGCAGGCCTGTGGCCCTGTGGGCCAGCCCTCACGGTGAGCACGCTGGGAACTCATGCTCACCCTCCTACCTGCTGGTGCCTATCAAGTCCCACGTGCCATATGATCCCACAGGGTCGGAGAGAGGGAGGGACGCAAGTGCAAGGCAGGGGCCCGGCAGGAGTAGAGCCGCAGAGCTGGGCCGAGGCTGCTAGAACCCCAGCCAGCAGACACCTCGGCCAAGTGCCTTCACTTCTCTGATCTTCTCTTCCAAACGGGACGATAACAGCCGCCTCCCAGGAATAAACCAGACAAATTGCTAAAGAAACTCCTCACGGGGCTGGCACACAGGGGGTCTGTGTGCCATAAATGGAAACAACTGCTTTTATTTTTAAATGTATCCTACTTTTAGCTAAAGCTCAAGGATCCTCTAAGTCAAGGATTTGGGCGACAGACACCTTGCCCGCTTTGCCTCCTGGGAGGAGGGCGTTGATGGCCTTCGTCTGACAAGGTAGGAGGTGGATGCTGGGGTTGTCCCAGTGTTGCTGCTTGGCAGGGCCTCTGCTCAAGACCCCCGAGGACCAGCCCAGGATGGTGGGCTCCACCCCATGAGAGCCAAGAGGATGCAGTTCACCTGGGGACCGAGGTGCACAAAATGGCCCTGTGCTCTGCCCCGCGGGAGACCTGGTCTTCCTCCTTCCCCAAAGGGGCCAGCCTTTGTCCTGGGGGTGATGACCCCAGCCTGGGCCTCAGGGCTGGGCAGAGGGAAGGCAGTGGGGCCCACACCCTCAGCTATGGAACTCTAGGACTGGGTGCGTGTCCTGGAGAGGTAGGGCTACTCTACATCACATCCCAGTGTGCACTAGGGCCCATTAAGAGGGGCTAAAGAAAATTCATCTCCTTCAGCTCTCCCAGCAGATCTGTTTGATTTGGGGCCAATCTGCATGGGAGGCTGAGAAGGAGGCTTCCTCAGCTGAATGTTCCCTCATTACATTTTCCCTGGGGATTGGCACCAGGAGCTGGAGTCACATTCTCCCCTCAACACAATTTATGTGCCTTCTCGGGGTCATCCCCGGGGTTGGAGACATGAGGCCCATCTATCTTTGCTTTACTTTCAAGTCAGAAGCTCTTTGAGTAACAGAATTTGTCTTCGAGGTGAGTGTAGGGACAGGGTCATGAATGCAGGGCTGAGTTTAATGCACACATCCTCGCCCTTGAAGAAACAAGTCTCAGAAGAAGCCTGTTCCAGTCCAGCTGCAAATGAAAGCCAAGCTGGGTGCCAGCCCCAGAGGTGAAGGAGTGGGTGTTGACTTCAGCTTGGTGCAGGTGCAGCTCTCTGGATTCCCCCCGCCAAGCTGGGTGCCGACCGCAGAGGTGAAGGAGGTGGGTGTTGACTTCAGCTGGGTGCAGGTGCAGCTCTCTGGATTCCCCCCGCCAAGCTGGGTGCTGACCCCAGAGGTGAAGGAGGTAGGTTTTGACCTCAGCTGGGTGCAGGTGCAGCTCTCCGGGGCCCTACCTGCCCCCAGGTCACTGGTGATCTGCCCTCCTCTGCATGGCTTCTGTGCCTGGTCCACGGCCCTATTTAGTTATAGTTTTGGCTATTTGAATTATGGCCCCTAAATGATCCATTCATGCAGAACCTTGGAATGTGGGATTATTTGGAATAAAGTCTTTGCAGAAGTCATTAAGATGAGGTCATCCTGGGTCAGGGTGGGTCCTAAATCCAAAGAGAAGTGTCCTTGTAGGAGACAGAAGGCACAGGGAGAAGAGGTCATGTGAAGATGGAGGCAGAGGCTGGAGTGCTGCGTCTGCACTACAGGGACCTTGATTTCAGACTCCGGCCTCCCATGCTGGGAGAGAAGAAATGTCCATTGTTTTAAGCTGCTAGGTTTGTGGCCACGTGTTATCACCCCCTCCCCCCCACACCTAGGACACTCACAGGCCAGCCCGCTGTGAGCTTCTCATCCGTGTCCTGTGTGCCGACTTCCCCAGGAGACTCCCGTCTCTTTGGGAATGCGTGTCCGCTAATTAGTCACCTCTTTGTGTTTGGGCGCCAGTACACAGTAGGTGTAGAGCTTGTTAAGCCACACAGTTCCGGACACTTGAACACGGGGAATCTCTTGGAAGATACTCACTGAGAAAAGAGAAGGCTCTATGGCTTCTCATCAAGGAGGAAGAAGGGCTTGGGAGGAAACAATTGAGGGGAACAAAGGAAGGGGAGTGTGAGGCAGCTTTGAACCGGCATTTCAAAAGCAGGAGCCCTGGCCAGGGCAGGCTTGTGAGGGAGGAGGGCATGTCCAATTAATGGACTCAAATCACTAAAGCAAGTTCTTCTGATCTTTTAAGGAGCAGAATTTAATGCTGAGACACAGACAGTGGGCTGTGATGAGGCTGGGTTGGGGACAGCGATGACCTACCCAGTGGCAGGCGAATGATTAGGGTGGGAAGTGCTGTCCCAGGGACAGGCAGGCCTGGGAACCCAGTGACGTCACTCATGTCATGTCTAAACCCCGTTCTGCCATCTTGGCACCTCTGCTAGCTGATTAAACACTCACGGGGGGCTGCCGGCATCCAGGAGCCACCTCTCCCTATACCTTGTGGAAGGACCGTCCCTACCTCCTGTGAACAGAGGTGGGTAACTGAGGCTTCCGTGAGCGCTCGCTGAGCTCCTAGCATGTGCTAGGTGCTCTGGGTACTTCACACGCTGCCCCAGGGCTCTCTGGCCCTGCCTGTGCGGTGGTGGCATGCAGTCATATTCAGAGACGTGCTGTACAGCACGGTGCCTGTGGTTAACAGTCCAGTCTCACACACTTTAAAATACATTAGAGGAGAGACCTCATGTTAAGTGTTCCTACCACATGCACACCCTCACACCCCAACACACATACACACCCTCACACCCCAACACACATGCACACACCCTCACACCCTCCTCCCCATTCACACACAGAAGAGCAGTGGGAAATTTGGCAGGCGACGCATGTCTTTAGTACTTGATGGTGAAGATGGCATCTCAGGCACATGCCTGCGTCCACACTCATCGAAATGTATCCTCCAAATGTGTGTGATTTTTGTATGTTAATTATAGCTCAATAAAGTTTTAGAGGCCGGGCATGGTGGCTCACGCCGGTGATCCCAGTACTTTGGGAGGCGAGGCGAGTGGATCACCTGAGGTCAGGAGTTCAAGACCAGCCTGACCAACATGGCAAAATCTTGACTTTACCAAAAAATATTAAAAATTAGCTGGGCGTGGTAGCAAGCAGCTGTAATCCCAGCTACTCGGGAGGCTGAGGCAGGAGAATCGCTTGAAACCAGGAGGCGGAGGTTGTAGTGAGCAGATGTCTCTGGTTGTGCTGCCTGAATCTTGGCCTTCCTGAGAACATTGGCCTGGTTCTGGAAGAGCCAGGCTCCCGTGTGGTTCCTGGGAGGTGCAGACGAAGGTGAGGACTCAGAGTTCCCTGCATGTCTGTGCACAGACAGGTGACTTGTCCTGAGCACCAGTACGTGTGGCAGAGCCCAACCCCAGCCCCAGCCCCTGTCCCCCATCAGCCTGCCTGTCCTGCACCCCAGGGCTTTCTGTCCAGCATCATGGTGCCTGGCCGTGTGCCTCCAGGAGCACTGTGAACTTGCTGGACCATGTTTTGTCTTATTTTAACCTCGTCGAATGAGATGCAATAGTATATGCCCCACAGGGCATCAGGGATGAAGCTTCCTGATGCATGGTGTGCACCTAATAAGCACAATGTCCACCCCTCCTGTTGAACACGCACTGAGGAGAATGGGTCCCTGTGTCTCAGGTCAGGGGCAGCAGCAGCATCACCAAGCTTGGCTGAATCACCCTGGCTCACCCTCTGGCAACATGCAAAGACCAAAGCCTCTTGTGCTCCTTCTACCATGGGGGCCGCAGTGTCCCATGCAATGGGCGCTTCCTCAGGTCCACCATGGAAGCAGCTCCCTCAAGTCCTGCAGGGATCTGAGCGGCATGGTCAGGGTCTGTGGGTTGCAAGCGTGGCCTCTGAATTTGGGAGGCATTCAGGGTCTCCCTCTCTGGGTCACCCCACAGGCACGTCACCAGTTGGAGTCTTACTCTGTCACCCAGGCTGGAGTGCAGTCAAAGGATCTTGGCTCACTACAGGCGCCTGTAGTCCCAGCTACTTGGGAGGCTGAGGCAGGAGAATAGCATGAACCCAGGAGGTGGAGCTTGCAATGAGCCGAGATCTTGCCACTGCACTCCAGCCTGGGTGAAAGAGCGAGACTCTGTCTCAAAAAATAAATAAATAAATAAATAAATAAATATAAATAAAAATAGAGACACCCACTGATTAAAAGTTGCAGAAGCCTCGCTATCCAGATGCATTTACTCTTTGAACATTCCAGGATTTGACTGAGCAAGGAGCAGCATTCAGTCAGATGTTCTCAGGCCAGCTGAAATCTGCTGCTGCCTTGCCCACCCTAAGCATTTTCTTTTAATTTTAATTGATATGATAATTATACCTATCTATAAAGTGTCATGTGACATTTCTGTGTATGTAAACATCGTGTAATGATCCAGGGTAATTAGCAAATCCACCACCTCCAACATTTGTCATTTCTTTGTGGGGAGAACATTCAAAGTCCTCTCTTCCGGCTATTTTGAAATCTACAACACCTTACTGTTCAACGGTCACCTCACTGTGCAATGGAACACTGGGATGCATCCCTCCTCCTAACTGTACCTTAGCGTCCTTTGACCAACCTCTCCCCATCTCCACTCTCCCCACTCCTCATTCCCCAGACTCTGTAACCACCATTCTGCTCTCTATTTCTATAAGATTAACTTTCTGTTTTTGAAGGTAGTTTTTTAAAAAAAAATTTCAATAGGTTTTTGGGGAACAGGTGGTGTTTGGGAAGCAGTTCTTTAGTGCTGATTTCTGAGATTCTGGTACACCCATCACCTGAGCAGCAGTGTATACTATACCCTCTGTGTAGTTTTTTTTTTTTTTTTTTTTGAGGCAGAGTCTCACTCTGTCTCCCAGGCTGGAGGGCAGTGGCCTGATTTTGGCTCACTACAACCTCCGCCTCCCGGGTTCAAGCAATTCTCCTGCCTCAGCCCCCTGAGTAGCTGGGATTACAGGTGCGCATCACCATGCCTGGCTAATTTTTGTATTTTTTTAGTAGAGACAGGGTTTCACCATGTTGGTCAGGCTGGTCTCAAACTCCTAACCTCGTGATCCACCTGCCTCAGCCTCCCAAAGTGCTGGGATTACAAGAGTGAGCCACTGCGCCTGGCCTATATGTAGTCTTTTATCCCTCACCCACCTCCCATCCTTCCCCTGAGTCCCCAAAGTCCATTGTATCATTTTATAAGATCAACTTTTTAAGATACCACATATGATTTTGATTTTACAGTACGTCTCTTTCTGTGCCTGGCTGATTTCACTTAACATAATGTCCTCCAGGTTCATCCACATTGCTGCAAATGACAGGACTTGGTTATTTTTTATGGCTGAGTATTATTCCATCGTGTCTGAGGAGGCGAAGAAAAGGGGAATTTATACACCGTTTGTGGGAATGTAAACTAGCACAACCATTATGGAAAACACTATGGAGATTCCTCCAAAAATTAAAAATAGAACTATCACGTGATCCAGCAATCCTACTTCCAGGTAGAGCATAGATTGAAGTCAATCTGTCTCTATCTAACTGAAATACCTGCCCTCCCAAGTCAATTTGAGCACTATTCACAATAGCCAAGACACGGAATCTACCAAAGCGTCCATCCCCAAAGAGTGGATCCAGGGAATGTGGTGCATACGCAATCAGATCTGTTCCTGGTGCTGTCTTGCTTGCGATCAGCATCTCCCTGCTGCTGTGGTGCGTGTTGGCCACACAAGCCTGCCTTTATCTAGCCTGTTGAGGATTTAGAGTCTTAGATCCAAATTGTGTGTAAAATTGCATTATCAAGCTCAGAGAGGGAAGGACCAAGACCCCTTTTCTTGGGCAATGAGAATGGAATTTGGGACTTGTACTCTGCTGCTCAGAGCCTATGCATTTAACTTCTTCATCTCCCAAGACATCCTGGTGTCTTATCTAAACTTTTGGCACAGAGGAAACCTTTCTGCACTGGCATGTGCTCATGGACCAGGCGGGGATTCCTGAGTGCGGCTGGTGGAAGGGAAGCTCATCCCAGAATTTATATAGCCCCTTTCCCCAAGGAGCCCCAAGCCTTACAAATGCCATCATTTTAGCCTTTTATATACTCGTTACAGAGGTTTCGGAAACATTTTAAAATTAGACAAGCCTTAGCGTAGCTTGTAAAATTAAAAATAAAGTGTAACAGCTTTAATGATGTTATATTAAATGCCAGGCCTAATATTACCTCCCATTTCTTTAATAGTTTATGGCTTTAAACACACTTTTAAATAACTTCGCATCATGTACAATTTTCAAAACAATGTTGTCTGGCAGCAGGAGGGCTGCCCCGTCTCTCACGCTGGGTGGCTGGCAGCTTGAGGCTTGGCTGCTGTGGGACTGAGGATGGATTTCCTGACAGAGACCCAAGGTCTGAGTGAAATTCTAGAACCTGCCGCCGTTGGTCCATCCTGCCCTGACCCCATCCTCAGATCCACGCTGTTGACCCCCTGCCACCCTCAGATCCCTCGGACCACAGCTCTAGGCCTCCCCTCATCAGTAATCCTACCTGGAGACAGGATGGGGTGCTCTCCCTGACTTGGGAGCTCCAGAAGGGCAGGGACTTTGAGTGCTTTCAAGTGCTGTAGCCACTACCCATGGGACAGAATCCCATGGAGATAACCCACACTGGCTACCCCTCAGGGTCTGCTGTGGGCAGCCAAGGACAGGCTTCGGGACTGTCCCCGTCCCTCTTTGTTCCAACCCTTGCCTCTCTCCAGCTGCATGACTTTCGGCCTCGCTTCTCCATCTGCAATGTGGTAACAGTGCCAGGCAGTGTCATCATCCATGCAGGTGCTCTGAGAACGTGAGCATTCCTGAACTCCAGCACCTTGCCCATCCCCTCCCAGTTTTAGGCAAGCTTTTCTTTTCTTTTTTCTTTTTTTTTTGAGACCGAGTCTTGCTCTGTTGCCTAGGCTAGAGTGCTAGAGTGCAGTGGTGCGGTCTCGGCTCACTGTGACCTCTGCCTTTTGGGGTTCGAGCAACTCTCTTGCCTCAGCCTCCCGAGTAGCTTGGACTACAGGCATGTGCCACCACGCCCGGCTAATTTTTGTATTTTTAGTAGAGACAGGTTTTCACCATGTTGACCAGGCTGGTCTTGAACTCCTGACCTCGTGATCCACCTGCCTCAGCCTCCCAAAGTGCTGGGATCACAGGCGTGAACCACTTCACCTGGCCTTAGTCAAGTTTTTGAGCATTTCATGGGTGATGATTCTCCCAGTCCTCATCCTATGGGAGGTAGCCATGGCAACCCACCCGTATCTGCCAAGGACTCATTTTCTCCATGCCCGGTGCCTGCTATGCCACAGAGGGGATGGCTGCCTGCCAGTGGGCAGACAGAATCCAGGTGACTTAGAGGGCGTTTAGGAGGGAGGGCTAGGCCACCCTGAGCTTGGTGGGAGACAATGGGGCTGACTCAGAGAGCAGCCAAGGTAGGACAGCTCCCTCCCCATCCCTGGTCCTGATTTCTCATCTATAGCCTGGGGAGATTGACCTCAGTGAGCTCTGAAGCCCCCTAACCCTGAAACCCCAGGGTTCCATGCAGGACCAGCTATAAAATTTATGGGTCCTGGTGCAGGAATTTCAAGACCATGGCGAGTGGTCTCAATGCACCTGCAAAGGCTGCTGTGCATGGCGCTGGCCTGGGCTTAATGATTGCAAAGTCTTGGAGGAACAGGAGGCAGGGGACCTGGAAGGAAGGTGGGTGGCAGAGTAGCAGCCTCAGCAGGAGTGAAGAAGAGTCGCCCTGGCCACTGGAGCCCCTTCCCTTCCGGGAGAAAGATCCAAGTGCAGGAAGATTCCAGAAGTCCTCAAGGGAATTACAGGCCAGCCTCTGCCACGGCAGGCCCTGATCAAGGCCTTGCATGCTCCTACCCCTGAGCAACAGAAGACTGTCTTCTCCCTCAGCTCTGGGCATTTTTGCTAACCTTGATCTCCCCAGCAACAAGGGGGAGGCAACAGCAGTCATCATGTCTGGGGCCTCCAAGGAGCAGATGCTGTGCTTGGCTCTACTGTTGACGGGCATTATTTCATTTAAATAGCTTTTAGCATCTCAGGGTTATAGATTACAGAGCAGAGTCTCAGAAATACTGAGTGACTTGCCTGGGTTGCCGAGAATTTGGTCGTGGTGGGGCCAAAATTTGAAACCAGGCAGCTACCTCCAAGAGCCCAGGCTCTTGACCTCCTCCTGTGGACTTAGGTGAGTGATCTTACTGAGAGCCCTGGGCCTCAGAATGACACTTTGGATCAGCCACACTTGAATCCATCCTTTGTAACTTCAGAAAATTCCCATAGCTTTCCAAAATCTCATCTCTTTCTGCACCATAGGAAGAGCGTTCAAAAGGAGGCTTGTCAAGAAGTCAGGAGAGGCTGAATGCAGTGCTCCAGGCACAAAACCTGCTCAGCGGAGGAGCTGCACCAAGAGCAGGCTGGCTGCTACTGTTTTCCTTCCCTTTCCTCCTCTGATCCCTCTCAACCTTATCAGAGATGGAACTGCTCCTCCTGGCATTTTGTCCACTTTTGTCCATTCCTCCTCTTTCCAGCGGCCCCCACACCAGCTATTTTTTATCCAGCATATTTTCTCTGGGCACATAAGCTTTTGCTCAAGTCATTCTTGGTATGATGGCTTGAAAATGGCAGAGGAGCAGAGTGCAGCGCCCTCCAGCTGCTGAAAGACTCTCCTTTCCCCCCAACTCCACCCCCACCATCACAGCAGGTGTGCCTCCCAGTGTGATGACCCTGCGGGAGTCACGTGGTGTGTCCACCCAGGCTCTCCGTGTGTATTTTCCTGGAGACCAGATTGACATGAGCTGAGAGATGGGATCTTCTTTCATGCGCAGGCTGTGACCTGGGATTTCTCTTTTCTGCAAGTGTGAGACAACAAAAGAAAGGCTCAAGGTATCATCAACAGCCATCTGAGCAGGTCCTGAAGAGGTCGGGTGCTCTGACCTCTCTCAGCAAGGATGCAGACATGTTTTCATAACTTTAACTGGCCACCCAGTTGCTTCAACAGCCGACCAGCTTTAAGAAAAGGTCTGCTAAGGAGAAAATCATTTCTCCAATTCTAGCAAAGTGAAGGCTTATTAGCAACGGTGCCCTCAGCTGATTTCCACACTGATATGCTTCGGTAGCAAGGGCACGGTCTTTAGGGAAAAAAAGCAGGAAAATTCCTCGAGCCAGTGTGTCTACTCTTGACCACGCTCACCTTGTGTGGAGTTAACAGCTGGCCCCTGGGTTTCCTCCACTCCCTGGGACTCACTTCCTGCTCTAGCCTGGTTGGTGGCACAAACCCCATCACCTCTCACTCTTAGTAGGAGCTGGCAGGGGAGTGCTGTCCTCCTCTTGTGTACAGGGGGGTCACCAAGGGCCTGGTGGGAGTGAAGGAGCCCGGTTGGAGAGGGAGACGAGGTGCCCCTGAACCCACTGCGTTCAACCCCATAGCTGTGCATTTGGACATAAATTCTCTCCTGCATCAACTCAGGACTCTGAATCCAGTACTCAAATAATGCTTACCCTGAGCAGCCGGTGTGTCTCTCCTGCCCACTTCCTTTCATGGGTAGATTCCCAACCTTGCTCCTTGGCACACCTTTCTGGTTGTCTTTTCTGACTCCCCACCCTCCATGCATGCCAAAGCACAGGAGACTCTGTTCCAAGCTGCCTGTCCTTAGCAGCCGGCTGGAGTCAGGGGCAGTTTGTGCATCTGTGAGCTGGACATAGGGATCCTTTCTGCCAGAGCTTCTGTCTCATCTCCCATAAATTCATTTTTGCTTTAATGACACGGCTTCTTGCTCTGAACCTATGGCCCTCAGAACAAGTTTCCAATTTCCAATTACTTAGTCTTATGATTTTCAGACTGTGAAAGTTGTACAACCGGACCTCATTTTTTAACCAATTACACTGCTAGAGCTGAAGATCATAACTTCATAAACATCTATAGTCATTTTAGTATAACAAGATACTATAATGTAATAGATTTTTTAGTATAAAAATAAAATAGGCTACTATAATTTGTTTATTTTGAGGATAAACGATTTAATATAGGGTTTCAAAATATCTGTGTAATTATCTGAACAGTGTTTTAATCCATATCAGAAAATTGATTTATTTTAGTTTATTACAAATGCTTAGCAAATGCTGGCTATTTAATAACTCTTTCCACCCAAGATCAATATGATCTTTACAGCATAGGGATAACAGTATCATTTGAAAATAAATTTAAAGTAAAAATAATTTTACCCCAAGTATTTTCAAAGTCTAAGTCAGTGAAATTGAGAATTAACCTTTAAAATAATGTCAAAAACTCTCTGAATTCCCATTTTCTGATGATTGAGAAATATAATGTATTTCCTAAAACTATGTACTTGTTACTAATTTTGTTAGATTTGAATGATTTTCTTTTCATAGAATAGTTTGTTTCTTACATTTTTCTTGTTTTACTTTTTCCTGGAATAACTTATAATGCTTTTTTTTTTTTTTTTTTTTTTTGAGATGGTGTCAACCTCTGTCATTCAAGCTGGAGTGCAATGGTGCAATCTCAGCTCATTGCAACCTCTGCCTCCCGGGTTCAAGTGATTCTCCTGCCTTAGCCTCCCAAGTAGCTGGGATTACAGCTGCACACCACCACGCCCAGCTAATTTTTGTATTTTTAGTAGAGACAGGGTTTCACCGTCTTGGCCAGGCTGGTCTTGAACTCCTGACCTCAAGTGATCCACCCTGCCTCAGCCTTTCAAAGTGCTGGGATTACAGGTGTGAGCCACCATGCCCAGCTGATAACTCATTTTTAAAATAAACTTTTTATTTAGAACATTTGGAAGTTTCAAAAATGTTGTGAAGATGGTATAAAAAGTTTCCATGTACATGCCCAGTTTCCCCTATTATTAAATCACACATAGTTTAGTACATTTCTGAAAATGAATTGGTACATTGTTACCTAAAGTTCATACTTTAGTCAGATCTTAGTTCCTACCTACAGGATCCCATGGAGGATCTCGCCCAGGACACCACATGACATCCGGCTGCCGTGGCTCCTGAGGCTCCTCTGGGCTGTGAGCGGGTCTCAGACTTTTCTCCTTTTTCTTGGCCTCAGCAGTTGTAAGCCACGCATCCTGCAGAATCCTACTCCGTTGGGATGTATCTGATGCTTCCATTATTACACTGAGGTTTTGAGTGGGGCAAGACTAAACAAAGAGGTGAAGTTTCATTTTCATCACATCCCATCAAGACTACATTCTGTCAACATGACTTATCACTGAGGAGATTGACCTTGGTCACCTGGATGATGCGTGCTTGTCAGGTGTCTCCACTGTGGTTCCCCTTTCCCCCCATTCTCATATTGTAATCTTCAGTAGGAAGTCACTGTGTGCAGCCTGTGCTTAGGGAAAATGGAGCTGCACATGTAGACATAAGTGATGGAGCATCTACACGAAGTCTTTGAGATTCTTCTGCATGCGAGATTCACCTCTTTTTCCCCTTGTATTTATTTATTCAATCATCTACTTATATCAGTATCGACTCACACATATTTATTTTATATGTTGGATTTTAATCCAATACTATTTAATTTTGTTGCTACAAATGTGTCAACTTTGGCCATGGGGAGCTCTTTCAAAGGGCTCTTGAATCCCTTTGATGTATCCCTATCACTGTGTCATTGTGTGTGTGTGAGTGTGTGTTTAGTGCTTCCTTACTTTCTGGCACTATAAGAAGCTCTAAGTACATCTTCTGTATATCAGTCCGAGAATCAGACATATTTCTTTGAGAAGTCCTGGTTCCTTTTATGGAGACTGGTACTGGAAACCAAGATCTAGATGCTGCGTATCCCATTGCTACTAGGGTGCCATCACTTCTGATAGAGCAAGGAAATGTGTGTTTATAAACATACCTATAAATATTCTTATATTTAACATCTCTATCAATATTAAGTGAAAAGAGTTGATATTGATCATGCCAACTCCAATCTGTTTCCATGTGGGCCATTCTAGCCTCCTCCCCTTGCTTACCTCTAACCTCCTACTCCAACAGTGAAAAAACCCTTACTTAAATGTTCAATTACAGTACACATAGACAGTGGTTTCAGAGTTGTTATGTCATGTTCTGTGAGAAACAACTGTGTCAACTAAAGCACAGTGCTGTGCACAGCTTCTTTTGTCTCTAGTGTCACTGACCACTGACTTCCAAAGTTACATGCATCAGCTTCTTTCTCTGACATCCTCTTCCATGAGGCTGCATTATACATTTTAGTGCAGTTAGATTATTGTGTCACATTCTTCATTCCATCCCATTATTTCCTTGAGCTCCTTAGTGATATTTTTAAAAATTATATATATACACATAACTATATATATACTATATATAATCCTCACTCTCGCTTCCTGAATCTGTGGCAATCACTGATATATTTACTATCTTCATAGTTTTGTCTTTGCCTAAATGCCACATAATTGGAGTCACACAATGTGGATCCTTTTCAAACTGGCTTTTATTCAGCAATATGCATCTGAGATGTGTATGTCTTTTTGCAGCTTAAGAGTCCATCTTCTATGCTATTGCTAATAATATGGTATCGAATAGATGAACTGTATTTTGCCCGTCACTTCACCTATTGAAGGCCATCTTATTTGCTTCCAGTTTTTGGTGGTTGTAAATATGGCTGCAGTAAACACTTGCATGAGTATTTCTTGTTTGTTTGTTTGTAGAAATAAATTTTCAAATCAGTTGGGTAAATATCAGGAGCATATTTGCTGGATCAGATGGTAAGATTGTGTTTAGTTTTGGAAGAAACTTCCAAACTGTCTTCCAAAGTGGCTCCATCATTTTACATTGTAACTAGCACAATTACTCACATTAATGTGTGAGTTTGTGTTACTCCCATCTTTGCCCGCAATGGGTATTGTCATTTTTTAAAAATTTTAGCCATTCTGATATAAATGTGTCGTGGTTCACGTTGTCGTTTTAGTTTGCAGCTTTCTAATGATAGTTGGTCTAGGACATCTTTTTCTTTGCTTATTTGCCATGGCCCAATTTATTTCATGATGTGTCTGCTTAGATGTTTTACCCATTTTTGAATTGGGTTTCTTGTTTTCTTATTGCTGAGTTCGAAGCATATTTTATACAAATTTTGGTACACATCCTTTATCAAATTGTGTTTTGCAAATATTTTCTCCTAGTCTGTGGCTTCTCTTAACATTGGGTTTAATAAAGTAGAAGTTTTTAGTTTTAATAAGATCCAACTTATCATTTTTTTCTAAATTGTGTTTTTTGGTGTTGTATCTAAAAACACATCACCAAACGCAAGGTCTCATATAATTTCCTAGGCCCATTTCTCCCCCTCCTCCTCTTCCATGTCTTTCTATGTATTTTTCTTCTTCCTATGTCTAGAGTTTTGAATTTCACACTTAGATCTATCATCCTTTTTTAGTTAATTTTTGTGAAAGTTTTAAAGTCTGTGTCTAGGTTTATTTTATTTTAATATGGAGTTCCAATTGTTACAGCACAATTAGTTGAAGAGATGATCTTTTCTATATTAAATTGCCTTTGCTCTTTTGTCAAAGATCAATTGACTATATTTCTGTGAACTCTTTATTCTATTCCATTGATCGAGGAGTCTATTCTTTTGCCAATAGAACACTTTTTTTGATTATTGTAGCTTTAAAGTAAGTTTTGAAATCAAGTAGAAGCCCTCCAACTTTGTTCTTCAGTATTGTATTGACGATTATATCCCTTTTTCCTTTCCATATAAACTTTATCAGTTTGTCAACATCTACAAAATAATTTCCTGGGATTTTGATAAGGATTGTGTCGAATCTTTAGGTCAATTTGAGAAAAATTGTTATCTTAACAACATTGAGTCTTGCAATCCACGAACACAAAGTATTTATTCCTTTATTTAGATAATCGATTTATTCATCTGTGTTATGTAGTTTTTCTCATACAGATCCTATATATATTTTGTGAGTTATATACTTATATATTTCTATTTAACTATATATTGGGCTATTGTAAATGATATTATTTTAAAATTTCAAATTACAGCTGTTTATTGTTGGTATATTGGAAAGCAACTGACTTTTGTGTATTAGTCTTTTATCCTGTGGCCTTGCTATAATTGCTTATTAGTTCCAAGAGTATTTTTGTTTATTCTTTCGGATTTTCTACATGAATAATGTCATGTCATCTGTGAATAAAGGCAGTTTTATGTTTTCCTTTCAAATGTATATACTCACTTTTTATTTCCTTTTCTCATCTTACTGCACTAGCTAGGATTTTCAGGATGATGTTGAATAAGAGTGTAAAGAGAAGACATTCTCTTATTTTTGCCTTATTTCCAATCATATGGAGAAAGCATTCAATTTCTCACCACTGTGTCATATTAGCCATAATTTTTAAAAAATATGTTCTTTATTAAGTTGAGGAAGTTCTCTCTATTCCTAGTTTGCTGAGAGTTTTTGTCATGAAAGGATGTGGGAATTTGTCAAGTTTAGCACTAATAAATATCACATGAATTTTCTTGTATAGACAGTTGATATAATCAGTTGCACTGACTGATTTTTAAATGTTGACACCGTCTTGCATACCTGGGATAAATCCCACTCAGTCACATTGCACAATTATTTTATG
This sequence comes from Pan paniscus, assembly GCF_029289425.2. NCBI lineage: Eukaryota > Metazoa > Chordata > Mammalia > Primates > Hominidae > Pan > Pan paniscus. The sequence continues at coordinate 57,870,696 of NC_085927.1, forward strand.
CATTGTTGAATTTGCCTTGCTACTATTTTGTTAAGTAGTTTGGTTATAAGAGATTTTGCTCTGCAGTTTTTCTTCTTGTTACATCTTTTTCTGGTTTTGATATTACTGTAAGACTGGCCTCAGACAATTAATTAAGAGTTCTTCCCTCTGTTCTGGAAGAGTAATATTTTGTAGCCATATTAGTTCATTCTCACATTGTTATAAAGAAATACCAAGATGGGATAATTTATAATTTATATCAATAAGAAAATAAGTTTAATTGGCTCACGGTTCTGCAGGTTGTACAGAAAGCATGGCAGCATCTGCTTCTCAGGAGACCTCAGGAAACTTCCAGTCATGGCAGAAAGCAAAGAGGGAGCAGGCTTGTCACATGGCAAAAGCAGGAGCAAGAGAAATCGAGACCAGATCTCATGAGAACTCACTCACTCACTATCAGGAGGACAGTACCTAGAGGGATGGTGTTAAACTATTCGTGAAAAATCTGCCCCCATGATCCAATCACCTCCCACCAGGCTCCACCTCCAACACTGGAGATTATATTTCAGTATGAGATTTGGGTGGGGACATACATCGACTATGTCAGTAGATAATTGGTATCATGGCTTCCTTAAAGGTTTTTGGTAGAATTCACCAATGCCATTATCTGGGCTTTGTTTCTTGTCATTGCTGTTGTCATTGTTGTTGAAAGGTTGTTCATTATTGATTTAATTTATTTATTAGCTATATACCTATTCAAATGATATAATTCTCATTGTATGGGTTTTGATGGTTTGTGTCTTTCAAGAAATCAGTTCACTTTATCTAAAAGATCAGATGTGTGGAGTCGGAGTTTTTTGTATCTCCTTTGTTTCCATTTTAATGTCCCTGGATTCAGTAGCGATGCCCACTATTTCTTCTATGACACCTGCAATTTATGTCTTCTCTTTTCATTGGTTAGCCTGCTTAGAAGTTTATCAATTTTACAAAACTTTTCCAAGAACCAACTTTTAATTTTATTGATTTTCTCTATTGCTTTTCTGGTTCAATTTCATTGACTTCTTGTTTAAAATTTAAAATTATTTCTTTTCTTGTTCTTGCTTTATAGGCTTCAGTTGTAGTCCTTTCTCTAGCTTCTTCATGTTGGAGCTTAGATTATTGATTTTAGATCTTTCTTAATTTCTATGATATGTATTTAATCCTATGCATTTCCTTTTAATCACCGATTTTACTGTATCCCACAAGTTTTGATGTTATCTTATTTTTATTTAGTTCAAAATTGTTTTAAAGTTTGCTTATAATTTCTTTGGCTTATGTGTTCTTTAGAAGAGTATTATTTAATCTTCAAATATTTCAGCATCTTTCAGCTATCTTTCTGCTGGTGGTTTCCAGTGTAAGCCCTTTGTTTTCTGAGAACATATTTTGTATGATTCCTAGCCTTTGAGGTGTATTCATGGCCTGGGATGTGGCCTATCTTTCCGAGTACTGAATGTGAACTTGAAGGGAATGTGTATTCTGCCATTGTTGGATGAAGTGTTCTATAAATGTCAATGAGATCTAGTTGATTAATAGTGCTGCTCAGGTCAACTCTACCTTTAATGATTTTCTGCTTGCTTGATCTATCAATTGCTGACAGAGGGTTGTTGAAGTCTTCCAATGTAATAGAGGATTTGTCCATTGCTTCTTCCCTTTTCTTTCCCTGAAGCATTTTGACACTCTGTCTTTAGGTACACACACTTTTAAGATTGTTATGTCTTCTTGAAGAATTGATGCTTTTATCATTATACAATATTTCTTTATCACTGATAATTTTTGGTTGTTTGTTTAGAAGTTTGCTTTTGAGATTCATAAAGTGACTACAGCTTTCTTTTTGTTAGTATTAACATGGTATAGCTTTCTCTATCCCTTTTCTTTTAAGCTAGCTGAGTCTTTATGTGTAAAGTTGGTCTCTTGTAATAACATGTACTTGGATCTTGTGTTTTTTTAATCCACTCTGACAATCTCTGTATTTCAATTGGTATATTTAGACTATTCACATTTAAAGTGATTTTTATATAATTTTATTAATATTTACTATGTTTGTGATGTTTGCGTTTTACTTACACTTGTTCTTTGTTTCTTTTTAAAGAAATTTCTCTTTTTGCCTTCTGTGCTTTGAACTGAGCATTTTATAAGATTCTATTTTAGGCTTGGTTCGGTGTCTTATGCCTGTAATCCTAACACTATGGGAGGCCAACGTGGGTGGATCACCTGAGGTCAGGAGTTTAAGACCAGCCTTGCCAACATGGTGAAACCCTGTCTCTTCTAAAAATATAAAAAATTAGCTGCATGCGGTGGCACACATCTGTAATCCCAGCAACTCAGGAGACTGAGGCATGAGAATTGCTTGAACCCAGGAGGCGGAGGTTGTAGTGAGCTGAGATCGCACCGCTGCACTCCAGCCTGGGTGACAGAGTGAGACTCTGCCTCAAAACAATAGTAACAATAAAAATAATCCATTTTATCTCCTCTCTCAGTTTATCTATTATACTCCTTTAAAAATACATTTTTTTTTCCAGTCTGGCTGCTCTAAAGTATTCAATACATATTTTTAACTAACCCAAGTCTGCCTTCAAATAACACTACACTGCTTCTTGTGTAGTGCAGGTTCTTAGAATATTCTCAATTCCTCCCTTCCATTTCTTTTGCCATTTCACTATTCCATATACTATAATAATCTAATAAATGGTTACTGTTACTTTGAACAGTTATTTATTGACTCAATTAAGAATAAAAAATAAAAATTCTATTTTACCTTCATTTATCCCTTCTCCAATGTTCTTTCTTTCTTTATGGAGTCTGAATTTCTGGCCTATATTATTTTCTGTCTCCATGTACTTACTGGCACAAATAGGGCAGCCTCCAGGGCTCCAGAGGAGAGCTGCTCATATTCATCTGACACCATGTGGCCACAGAGCAGAAACTCATCCACTTTTGCCTTCTTCCAACCCAGGTCAAAGAGGCGAATCTTGGCATTAGGGAAACCTTGGCAGAAGTAAGAATGGGTATGGCTTCTTCTTACAATACTGGTAACACTGGGTGGGGCGGCGGCCCGTGGTGACAACAGGATCTTTGGTGGTGCGTGGAAGGGAAAGAGACTAGAGTTGGGTCTTGAAAACGTCAATACTTTAATATTGGAAAGATTTCACTCCACTGTCCTTCCAAGTCTGCTGAATTCTTATTCCTGCTCTCATATAGGGGAGGTGCTATGCTTTTTTCTGGCTTCTTTCAAGTTCTCCTCTTTGTCTTTGGTTTGCTGATGTTTGAATATAATATGGATGTGATATACCTAGATGTAATTTAAAAAAATCCTACTTGCTGTTCAGAGAGCTTCCTGGGTCTGTGTTTAGGAGTCTGTCATTAATTTTGGGATGTTCTCAGCCATTATGACTTCAGATACATATTCATTTCTGCTCTGTTATCTTTTTTCCCTCTTCTGATAGTCCAATCACACATGTATGTTACTTTGCTATGTCCTTAATTTTGGTGTTACCCCGCAAATTCACGTGTTGAAACCTAATCCCCCAATATGATTTGATTTGAGGTAGGTCCTTTGGAAGATGACGATGAAGCTCTTGTGAATGGAATTCGTGACCTTATAGAAGAAGCCCAAGAGAGCTGCCTTGTCCTTTTTACCACGTGAGGACACAGCAAGACGGTGCCGTCTGTGAACCAGGAAGCAAGCTCTCACTAGATTTGGAATCTGCCGATGCCTCCGTCTTGGACTTCCCAGCCTCTGGGACAGTAAGAAATAGATTTCCATTGTTTCTAAGCTGCCCAGTTGATGATATTTTGTTATAGCAGCCCTCACAGACTAAGACACACCTTTTGAAACTGTCATGTGGTTCTGGGATGTTCTGTTTTCCTTTTTGTCTTCTGACTAATTTTCTCTTTGCAATTTAGTGGTGGGTGGTGGGGGAAGTTTCTGTGGACCTCCCAATTCTTTTCTTTGTGTGTCCACTGTTGGACCCACCAGAGGCATTCTGCATTTTTGGTACAAGTTTTTTATTTCACTTTTTTTTTTTTTTTTTGAGATGGAGTCTCGCTCTGTCACTCAGGCTGGAGTGTGGTGGCATAATCTCGGCTCACTGCAACCTCCGCCTCCCAGATTCAAGTGATTCTCCTGCCTCAGCCTCCCAAGTAGCTGGGATTACAGGTTCATGCCACCATGTCCAGCTAATTTTTGTATTTTTAGTAGAGACGGGGCTTTGCCATGTTGGCCAGGCTGGTCTCAAACTCTTGACCTCAGGTGATCCACCCGCCTTGGCCTCCCAAAGTGCTGGGATTACAGGTGTGAGTCACCATGCCCGGCCTCCTTTTGATTCTTAAATTTCCCATCTCTCTGCTTACATTACCCATCTGTTAATGCATGTCTGTCTTTTCCATTAGAGCCTTTACTTTACAATTATAGTCAAATTTCTTGTCTTCGAATTCCAAAATCAGTATCCTATCTGACTCTGATTCTGATGCTTGATTTGTCTCCAGACTGTGTTTCTTGACAATAGGCAAAATAGTTTTGTAATTGTTTGTTGAAAGTGGGATGTGCTGATTGATTAATAGGAGCTGAATCAATAGGACTTCTATCTGAGCTTTTGTGTTGATCTGGGTTAGAGTTTGTCTGTATGTAATATTCACTGGAACTCCAGGTGCCAGAGTCTTCAAATTTTTCTGCTGTCTTTATTTTTCTCTTCCTCTAGAGCAGAGACTTCCTTACATACTCTCCTTCAGAGACAGCCTCTGTCTTGAAGCTCTTTCTGCTGTAATGCCCTGATATTATACTGGAGCCCTGCTGGTGTAGAAGAGAAACATTGTGTAACTTTACAATTAAATCTCAGGCTTTTAGTGGATCCATTTCTCTGGGGCGTGGCCTTTCTCAAGGCTGGAGGAGGCTGGAATTGGGGAATTTCTTTCTCCTCACATCGGAGAAGGCTTTGAGAGTCTTCCTGGCTGGATTGCAGTCCTGGTCATGGAGCACGCTCTGGGCACATTTAACAAGAGCTCCTCTCTCCCATGCCATAGATGTGTGGGGACCCACCTTGGATCTGCACCCCAGGAACCCAGGGGGCTCCGTGGACGTGATGCTCATGAAAGCGTGCAATTCCTAAGACAGTGGCCCTGAGGAGTTTCTCATTCTCACACTCGTCCTCAATCTGCCTTCAGCAGTTTGTCGAAATGTCCGTTGAGGTACCCCCACCAGTGTGTAGCTGCTGTGGCGTCTGTTCCAAGTCAGCTCGTGGTGCTTTTGGCTCCCAGGATTGAGCCATCACTCCAGATCTCAGGGAGGCGGTTTGCCCTGTGACCTGCACTCTCCGAGGGCCCTAAGAAAAGTTACTCATTTTCAGTACGGTTCCGTTTTTTTTTCTTCTCGTAGGGGAAGGAGTGACAGCTTCCAAACTGTTGATCTGTCAGTGCTGAAACCAGCAGGGTCCCTTCAGCGAGGGCCAAATGAGATCAGTTCTCTGAAAAGATTTTGGAAATGGTGTACTGGAATGAAAGTCGATAATTATGACTTGACTTATTGATTTTTTAATGAAAATGTAAAGATGTATCTGTAGTCATCTCTTAACAACATGCAAGATGCGCCTCCCATCCCTGAAGCACTCCTCTTTTCCATTTCTTCTCAGCGGAACTCTCCAGGACACGTCTGATTTATATGATGCCCTCTCTGGGTCAGCAGCTTCAGCCATGAAAACCTGCAAAACTGAAGCGCCCTTTGGCCAGCTGCTGGTTCTGTGACATCACAGGGAGTCTGGCATCCACACACCAATTCTAGGCAAGGAAGCAAAGGAGCTTGCTCTTCAGCTTCTGTGGGCCCATTTGTGAGTTTGAGCGGGTGCAGCCTCTCCTTGAAACAGAGGCCAGGTCCATGGCATGAGTCTTTTGTTCAGACCAATGCCCCGCTGGAGGGTCTGGGAGCTGCTGAGCCAGATTCCTGGGTGTGCCTGGGTGCTGTACCCGAAACTGCAGGGCCTGGGGCACCGGCCCTGCTCTCATTGTTACCAGCTGGTTTATTCTCAGTGGAGGGTTGTAATTTAATTCCTGTAGTTCTGCAGTACATGGAGTTGGGAATTATATCCTTCCTCTGTGTTTTCATTACACTGACCTTCCTGCTTCGTTGCTCCTGAGACGGGAACCTCACCTGTCTGGCCTTTGTCTCCTTCTTCCCCAGAACCTCCCGAGACCTCTCATCTGCTGATTTGACATGAAACCCCCTGCCCGCCCCAGCTTGGCCCCAGCAGATGTCTGGGCAGAGCCGTTACCCAGACCTCTGATTTTTCCCAGGCTGTTTGCCTCTGAGGTTTCTTTTTTCTCTACCCACCGCCCCTGACCCTGGTGGCAGCTGGCTCAGGTCAACCACAGGAACAGCCATATCTTTCCTGCAGCCTCACAACAGCTTCAGTGCCTTTCTGGTCCCACAATCTTACCCGTGTCTTATTGCCCCATCCTCTCCCACCTTGGCTGCAGCTTGCAGAAGAGAGACCTGGTTAGGAGTCAGGCAAACCCTGGCTCCCAGCTGCTTCTGATGTGACTTTAGTGAAGTGGCTAGACCTCTCTGAACCCTAAATTCCTAATCCCCAAATCCGAGATCTCTACAGTTGAGGATGATATGACTTCACAGGGCTGTCATGAGGACTAGATCCAACGGACGGAAGCCTTGCTGCATGGTCGGTGCCTGCATCGATAAAGGTGGCTCAGGCCAGCTCCCTCCCCCACGCCTGGCTCAGTGCATATTTTGCCTCGGAGTGTCCAGCCTTTACTCTCTCCTCTCGTGTGAGCTGGAACTGTCCCAGCAAGTGATGAGCAAGTTCAGCGCTCTGCCTACCTGTGTGGATTCTGAGTAGCATGGCACACCCACTCCCCACCCATACGTGTGGCTCACTCTGGGCATAGGGAGACTCGGGCAACCTGGTCCCTGGTCTGAGTCCACCCAAGGGTGGTGTGTTTGCATCTGATGACATTGCTACAAATCTCTTCTGGCTCAATTTAGGACATCCTCCTCAATTTGCCCTTCCAACTTTATTTCCACAGTTGTCTTCTCCATTTGGTTTCCAATATGCATATCTTTCCAGGCTGCCTCACAGGTGCATCAGGTGAGAGCCCCGGGAGAGGCCAGCAGAGGAGGCCTGGAAGCACCCACAGCCACGTGAGTGTGGAGAATGGAGGGTTGAAGCGAAGAGTTGCTAACAGTCTCAGCCACTTTATTCTTTTTTGTTGTTGTTTGCTTCTTTGTTTGTTTGTTTTGAGATGCAGTTTCGCTCTTGTTGCCCAGGGTGGAGTGCAATGGCGCCGTCTCAGCTCACTTCGACCTCCGCCTCCCGGGTTCAAGCAATTCTCCTGCTTCAGCCTCCCGAGTAGCTGGGATTACAGGTGCGCACCATCACACCTGGCTGATTTTGTATTTTTAGTAGAGACAGGGTTTCCCCATGTTGGCCAGGCTGGTCTCAACTCCTGAGCTCAGGTGATCCACCTGCCTCAGCCTTGCAAAGTGCTGGGATTACAGGCGTGAGTCTCCGCATCCAGCTCAGCCGCTTTATTCTAATACATAACTCCTAGAAAGTCCCACAGGTCTTTGAAGGAAGACATTGTGTATCAGTTGCTGAGACACCAGGCTTCCTCTTTCTCTCTTCCCTCACTCTCAGATACCTATATTTTCCCTCCCTCTTAGGTCATTTTGCAGGAATAATGCCTGTGTGGAATCCTTTTTGAAAAACACTGGCTTCAATTCCTGGGATACCACGGCGAAGTTCAATGTATACCTACATGCTCCCCAGCCAGGGAGATTGTGACTCTGCAGGGTTGTGAGGCTCAGGCTGGGGCCGGTGCCTGCTCACCTTCCTCTTGGTTCCCTAAGAAGCCTCCCGTCAACCTGCAGCCTGATGTGGGAATGGCACCGACCAATGGCTGGATGGTGAGGAAGAAATGGTGGCTGTCCTCATGGAGGACTCAGTGTGGAGTTGGAGGTGTCAGGAGAGGGGTCCTCGGCAAGGGATTCCATGACCCCCATGGCACGACGTCTTCTCCTGCACACGGCTTCTTGTCAGCACACGTCTAATGCCTCCTTGTTTCCCAAGTACCTTGTATAGTGTCTGTTATGGTGTAAGCATTTAGCAAATATTCAATGAAAGAATAGAAATTATATCTTGGAATTTTGAGAAATACTGTCTTGGGAATGATAGTGAGCAGATAGTATAATTAAAACCAGATGCCAAGGAGATTTTCTAACTGTCTCAGGGGATGACATTCCCATCATTTATTTGGTAAAAATTACTTTCTGCTCCATCTTGAAGCCAGCTCTTTCCTGGCACTGGAAACGCAATCTAAATAGCGTTTAATTCCAGGGAAGCTTTTGTCACTTCCTGCTCATGTTCCAACTTGACTTCAAGCCAACCTGGATTGGCCCAATTTGCTGCAAGTCTGTCTCGGCTCAAGGCAGCCTCGTGGGGCAGTTGGGATTCTTGCTGCCTTCACAAGCCACAGCCAGAACATGGAATAGGCAACCTCACAGGACCGTTTTGATGTGAGCTGCTGGATACCAGACCAGACTCCTTCCCTTGTGTCTGCTTTACCTGTAGGTCTACCTCCAAGGGTGGAGGTTGAGACCCTACTTGGAAGGCAGGAACACCTGTCCAGCTGGGAGAGGATGATGGTGGGGCCAGGCTCTGGCAGCTGAGGTGGAGAGAAGGAAACTGACTTGGGATATTTTCAGGGAAAGAGCACCAGGACCTGCTGATATTGGACATGATGGTAAGGGGAGAAGGCAGAGAAGGACCGGGACCTGCTGATATTGGAGGTGATGGTAAGAGGAGAAGACAGAGAAGGTGCAGGCAAGTGAGGAACCACAGATCTCTGTTGGGCTGGGCCAGCTGGATAGCCATGGCTGCCGTGCACAGCTTTATCACTGGAACTGCAAGGGAGGAGAGGATCTTTCATAAAAGGGGGCAGCTCCCTGGGATATAAAAGGCAAGGCTGCCAGGGTGAGCACAGGAGAGGCAATCAGGTGGGTTTGGGGTGAAAAGGGAGGCAGCTGCTGTTTTCTCAGGAAGGGTGAGATGTTGCTGGGCTGAGGAGGTCGGGGAGGGTGTGAAATAGCTTTCTGCACAAAGGAGAGGGAAACATTTAACAAACACGTTAGGATTGCTGGGGGTTTTGCCTGCCTGTTTGAGGACTCGTGAGTCCAGCCAGCGCTGTGGAGTGTGTCACTGTGAGCACATTCAGCAGTTGGGGAGGGGCAGGGCAGAGGGAGAAAGGGGCTTTAGTGGGTCTGAGGAAATGGGAGGTGGGGCAGGGACTCATTACAGGGTTTCTAATGATGATCCTGGAGTCTAATTGAAGGAAAGGGCGAAGCAGGACATAAGGGAGAGACAGGTCTGGAAAAAGTGGTTGATGGTCAATTGATGCCACAACAAAATGAAAAGAGCTTGATTTTGGCCATGAAGATGATGAAATGGGGGCATTACAAGAAGGACGTGGGGAGAGAGGTGGTGAGCTGAGGCTGACAGGCTCTTGCAGTTCTGAAGACAAGATTGCCCAAGATATGATGTAGGAGGGCATGGGGGTAAGGAAGACATGGCAGGTGGGGAGAGGAGAGGCCGGTCCTCGGGGATGCTGATGTCAGGGAGGACAATGAAGGCAGACATGAGGCCAAGGTGGGAAGGTGGGTTCATGTCTTTAACAAATGCGGGAGGCAACCAGGCTGTCAGAGGATGACAGCGATGACACCACACACAATCAGAGGGGCTGGGGTTTTTGAGCTAGGAAGAAAATCGCAAAAGTATCAAGGAACACTGGTCTGAATCCCAGGCCTGTGTTGCAGGCATGTGAGTCAAATTGTCCCAAATGGACAGGACATGGGGTGGAGGCGTTCTCAGCTGGATCTCAAAGCAGAAGAAAGTGAGACTATCCAGAGAGGAAGTTGTGATACAGGAGGTTTAGACAGGAGGCAGTGATCAGGGAGGGCACAGCAGGAGGGATTTTCATGCAGCAGGAGTGTGGGAAGCACCCTGCCATCTCAGTTGGGATCTCTAGCTTGCTGTATTCTAAGAGTAGGGGTGAAACAGATGTAGCCTGAGCTTTTTACAGAGATGGCAGCTCATTCTTTGAACATCTCAGTCCATGTTTGGATTAAAGTGATCTGTTGGCTCCATTTATGTAAAAGAGGATACAGAACTCTCCACAGAGGAAGGCAGCAGCAGCCAGAGGCTCAGGAACTTTAATGGGCATTGTTCAGCTTTCAACAGAAAGGAAGCATGCATATGAGACAGGGCAAAGGGAACAAACAGAAATCAAACTCAGACCCACAGATGACCCAGATATCAGAGATGGTTGACACTGTTGTTAAAATAATTGTGATTAACACGTTAAAGTATTATTTGAAGAAATACTTTAAATAAGTATTTAAAGTGAAATCCACAAAAAAGAATCCAATGGGATGGTGGGCAAAGGCAGGATAACAACTTCCCAAAGGTGCCCATGTCCTGGCACTCAGAAAGTGTGAATGGTCTATGTCACATGGCAAGAGGTACTTAAGATTGCAGATGGAAGAAAAACTGCTAACAAGCTGACCACAACTTAAGGACATTATCCTTAATTTAGGTAATTATCCTTAATTTAGGTAATTACACATTTCCTTAAATGTGGAGGAGGGAGAAAGAAGAATTACTGTCAGAGTGATGTGATATAAGAAATACTTGAACGGCTATTATTAGCTTTGAAGATAGAACTGGTTCATGAGCCAAATAATGCAGGCAGGCCATTAAAGCCGAAAAATGCAGCAAAGCCAAGTCTCTCCTAGAGACTGTAGACACAAACATATCCCTGCCAATACCTTGATTTTAGCCCCGTCAGATTCACTTTGGACTTTTCTCCTCAAGTATATAAGATAATAAATTTGTGTTGTTTTAAGCTGCTAAGTTTGGAGAAATTTGGAGTAACAGCAATTCAAAAAAATACAGATTTTGGTACTTGAAGGTGTGGTTCTGCCATAACAAAGGACTAAATATGTGAAATGGGTAATCCCAGCACTTTGGGAGGCTGAGGCGGGTGGATCACAAGGTCAGGAGATTGAGGCCAGCCTGGCCAACATGGTGAAACGCTGTCTCTACTAAAAATACAAAAAATTATCCAGGCATGGTGGTGGGTGACTATAGTCCCAGCTACTCGGGAGGCTGAGGCAGGAGAATCTCTTGAACCTGGGAGGTGGAGCTTGCAGTGAGCCGAGATTGCACCACTTCACTCCAGCCTGGGCAAGAGAGCCAGACTCCATCTCAAAAAAAAAAAAAAAAAATAGTGAAATGGCTCTGGAATTGGACAGTAGGGAAAGGCTGGAGGAATGTTGAGGACATGATAGAAAAAGCTGAGATTTCCTTGGACAGTCTGTTGTAGAAACATGGATGCTAAGGGTGACCTTAGTCAAGTCTCAAAAAGAAATGAGCATGGTAGAGAAAGCCCTTATCGTTCTAGAGGAGAAGAAATCACCATGCATACCAAGTAGGTAGAAATATGGACATTGAAGGCGTGGCTGGGGAGAACTCACAAGGACATGAGAAGGACATTAAGGAATATGAGGAAAGGCCGCCTTTGTCAAATAGCAGCAGGGAGCTTAGCTGAATTGTGTTCTGCAATTGTGTGGAGAGCAAAACGTTAGACAATGAACTTAGATATTTAACTGAAGAGGTTTCCAAGTAAAGTGTTGATGGTGCAGTCGTTTTTGTTTTTGTTTTTGTTTTTCTTGCTACTTACACTAAAATGTGAAAGGAAAAAGGATTGATTGAGGCAAGGGCTGTTAAGCAAAAAGGAACCAAGACTTGCTGTTTTGCGGACTTCTCAGGCTACTGAGATTGCAAATCGTGCTTAAATTAAGAGATTCAGGAAATGTCAGAACAGCCCTTTCTGCCAAGAGCCACAGGTGTGGCTGAATAAAATTTGTGCTAGTGGCTTTCAGGAATCAAAGGTCAGAGTATTTGGTTACACTGGAGGCTCTTCGAAGAGATTAGGCATGTGACTCCCGGATTCCCCTCAGCCATCTCAGCCAAAGCCAGAAATAGAGATGATTATCTGGGGAAGATCTGCAGAGGAGCCCATTGTCTAATGGAGTTAATCCCCATGGAGAGCTACAAGGGCCTTAAAAATATTCTACTGGCAGGAAAGCTGCCTGCCAGCTTGTACCAAAGGGTCAAAAGAAAGAAGGCTATTGGACCCCAAAGATTCCACAGGCATAAAACTAGCTCTAAATGCTACCCGGCTGCAAACATATGCTTCCTTTTGTTTAAAAAGAAGGACGGTTTCTGAGGGTGAAGCTGCATGCCCAGAGGACAAAGTTGTGAGTCACGGAAATCATTCCCATGCCGTCTGAAACTCAAATGGAGTTCTTGGATTGCAAAATTGCTTGGGACCAGGGACTTCTGTCTTCCTTTCCATTTTTTTTTCCTTTTTGAATGGAAATATCTATAGCTGTGACTCTATCCTTGTCTCACTATTTTATTTAGAGCACAAGAACATGTTTCTTGACTTTCACAGATCGGGAATAATTTTGACACAAGATGGGTGTGTGCAGACCTTCATCTTAAATGTTAAATTTTTTATATGCAAGGATTTAGGACTTGTGCACCGATGAGATTTAGATACAATTTTGAACTTTGAGTTAATGCTGTAATGAGATGAGGCTTTGGTGACCCTAAGATAGAATAGATGTGTTTTCCCTGTGGAACACATGTGAATCTTTAGAGGCCAGAGGGCAGATTGTGTCAGGCAGGACAGTGCCTCCCTCCCGCAAAAGATGCCCACATTCAATCCATGAATATGTGATGTTACATTTAAAAAATCATATGATAACAAATTTGTGTTGTTTTAAACCACTGAGTTTGTCGTAATTTATTACAGCAGCAATCGGAAACTATTAAAAATGGAAATTGTTAAATTGTAGAATTAACAACTGAAATTAAGAACTCAGTAAGTTAGCTTAACAGCCAATTCTTCTCAGTAGAAGAAAGGGTTAGTGAGCTGGATCATAGCTCGGTAGAAAATATCCAGACTAAAGCCCAGAGAGCAAGAAGAATGAAACATACAGAAGAGCATTGCTGCCAGATATTAAAAGGTAAGAAAGAGGATATTATTAATTATTTTATAATAAAAGTGATAAATTACGTAGTATGGATACTTCTTAGAAAAATATGAATTACCAATTAACTCCAGAAGAAACCATTATAGAATTTGAAACAGTAATATTAAATCTCTATAAAGATTCCTTAAGGCCCAATCAGTTTTAGAGAAGCATTTCAACCATTTTAGATGGAGAAAAATTAATTTTTTCAACCTTTTCCAGATTATAGGGAAATAAATATTTGGTATTTCTTCTGATGAGATTAGTATAATGGTGTTATCAAGTCCCAGAAAGAGATAGTACAAGAAATAAAATGACATGCTAATCTCAGTGATGCATTAAATGCAGATATCTTAAATAAAATATTAGTAAACCCAGTCCTGTAACATGTGAAACATGTAAACTATTATGACAAATGAGTTATTTACAGGGCACAAATTTGGTGTATGGAAGTGAAACTAACCACATTAACAGATTAAAGTTGAAAAACTATAAGATCACCAAAATTGATAACAATGAAATAACTTAATAAAATCAGTATCTTTTCATGATAACAAAGAAGCTGTTGGCAAACTAAGGATAGGAGAGGGCTGCCTTACCCAGCTAAGTAGAATCTATTGGAAAAAAAAAAAAAAACCCCAGCATACATTAGCCATCCTATGAAATGATGAAATAGTGAAAGAATTATCTTTGAAGTCGGGAAGAAGATAAGTGTGCTTCTGTCATCACTAGCATTCTTTGTGGGGCTGGAGGTCCTAACCAGTGCAGTAAGTCAGGAGAAAGGAATAATATGTATAGATGAAAGAATGATTCCCAAGTAACTGTTCACAGGGAATAGGATTATTTACACAGACATCACCAGCAAAGTGTATTAATGAGACTTTAGCAAGTTGGCAGAATATATAATCGCCATACAAAAATCACTTGTATTTCTATATCACAAAAAATCCACTTAGGAAAATGCAATTAAAATCATGCCAATTTATACCACAAGGTACACAGCTTCTCTCTGTTCACTTCTATGTGCAAGAAGCTTGCTGAGGAAACTGCTTAGTTGGAACCCCTGGTCAGCAGCTCCGGCTAACCCCAACCTGCAGACAGAACCAACTCTGTAGACATGAAGTGCACTATCCTGGAACCAGGTCCTCCAGCCCCAAGGCATGCCTACTGATGCTACATGGATGAAGACACACTGTTTCCTGAAAGCTTTCAAAATTGTAATGTCTTATGCAAAATATGTTTTTCTTTTAAGACAATAAGATTTGATGCATTTATTACTCTGTAGTTGGAATTACAAATTGAATGAAATGTAGGCCCCAGAAATATAATAATGTAAATGTGGATGCTTGAACTATGACACTGATGACGTTGTATGTCCATGGGAAAGAAGAATGAACAGGCCAACAATTGTTGGGGTAATTGGTTATCCATATGAAAAAAAAAATGGCATCTCCTTATATCATACCATACACAAAGATCTGTCCCCACCATGAAAACAGTGTCATATAAATGCAGAATTCACTTCACAACTTCTGAAACAGAGTCCAGTGGAGTTAGGATGTCAGGGTAGAGAAGGATTGCTTAAATAAGAAGTGACGTCAACACAAAATGAGAAGTTGGTGATTTCAAGAACATTAAAATTTAGAACTTTACAATATCAACAGACAATATGAAAAAAGTGAAAATATAATCCACAATTAAAAGATGGTATTTAGAATGGATATAACTGACAAAGTTAGTTATATATTATATAGTCTACACTGGTTGGTTAGTGATTAAACTATATAAAGAATTCCTCCAAATCTACAAGAAAACAACCCAACAGAAAATGCTAAAAAAAAAAATAAATCCAAAGAAATGAAATGAATTAAAAAATGAACCAACCAACCAACAAACAAAACAGGAATGCGCAATAAAATTATGGCAAGATGTATGTCTTAATTAGCTATCAGGAAACTGAAAATTATGACCACAATGAGATGTCATTTCAAAGCATCCAAATTGACAGAAACAGAAGAATCTGACAATGCCAAATAGCAGCAAGGCTGCCAAGCAATGGGAACTTGACATACGGTTGGCTGGAGTCTAAATTGATGCAAGGACTTTGAAAAACATTTGTCATTCTCTAGCAAATTTGAAAACCTGCATATCCTATGACCCAGTAATTCCCCCTCTCATTTCATATGCTATTCATGTATGGTTGAAGAGATGGATGCAATGGTAAAAATAATGGAGCTGCCTATATGTACATCAATGGGGCTGGGTCTCAGGAAATGCAATGTTGGCTGACAAACACGTGGAGTGGAGGATGGTGATGACAGAAAGTCGTTGCATGGTGCTCACCGTGCATCGGGCTCTTTTCTACCCACTTGATGCGTCAATTCACTTGATCCTCAGAGCACCCCGTGAGGTCTACACTACTGTCGTCACTGTTTTACAAGGAGAAAGCTGAGGTGCATGACCTTAGTAAATGTCTTGCTCACCTGCCACGGAACTGCAAGTGGAAGTGTTGGATTCAAGCCCAGGTCCCTGAGGACCAGAGTGCAGGCTCTTTACCCACTACCAGGGGTGTCCAATCTTTTGTTGGCCACACTGGAGGAAGAAAAATTGTTTTGGGCCACACATAAAATACAGTAACACTAACAATAGCTGGTAAGCTAAAAAGATATTGCAAAAAGACCTCATGATGTTTTAAGAAAGTTTATGAGTTTGTGTTCGGCTGCATTCAAAGACATCCTGGGCTGCGTGTGGCCTGTGGTCTGCTGGTTGAATGAGCTTGCACTATACCATCCAGGCTCATAGCCATGAGTTCTTATTTTGACAGGTTACAAAAACAGGTACAACTAGACTATACTTTTTAAGAACACCTTTACTCATGCCTGTAATCCCAGCACTTTGGGAGGCTGAGGAGGGTGGATCATGAGGTCAGGAGTTCAAGACCAGCTTGACCAACATGGTGAAACCCCATCTCTACTAAAAATACAAAAATTAGCCAGGCGTGGTGGTGGGTGCCTGTAATTCCAGCTACTCGGGAGGCTGAGGCAGGAGAATTGCTTGAACCCAGGAGGCGGAGGTTGCAGTGAGCTGAGATCACACCACTGCACTGCAGCCTGGGTGACAGAGTGAGACTCTGTCTCAAAAACAAACAAACAAACAAACAAAATGAACCTATTAACAGAAGTAAAGGAAGTACTTGCAGAAAACTAAAGTTAGCATTACCATTTCTCTCTGAGGGACAATGGGACGTGTAGACTTGGGTTTATATAGCCCTGGGTAGGTTACACGCTCATTCCAGGAGTTTTCCCTTCTTTTTTCTCTTTTCCTTATTCTATTTGTATTTTTAACCTTTTTTTTTCTACTTTTATTTTAGGTGCAGGGGGAACATGTGAGGTTTGTTTTGTGGTTAAATTGTGTGTCACTGAGGCTTGGTGTATGAATGATCTCGTCACCAAGGTAGTGAGCATAGCACCTGACAGGTAGCATTCCAACCCCTGAATGTTCCTTTTAGTAACTTAAAGCCATCTTTAAACTGAGCATACATTCTTGCCATGCTCTGAATGTTTGAATATTAGTGTCCCCCTCAAATTCATGTATTGAAATAATCACCAAGGTGAGGGTATGAGGAGGTAGGGCCTTTGGGAGGTGATTAGGTCATAAAAGCAGAACTGTCATGAATGGAATTAATGTCCTTATAAAAGAGGCCCAAGAGAGACTCCTCCCCTTCCCACCATCTGCGGCTACAGTGAGAACCTGTGAGGATCTGGTTCTATGAGCCAGGAAGCCCTCCCCAGACACGGAATCCACCTGGTCTTGGACTTCCGGTCTCTAGAACCGTGGGAATACGTTTCTGTTGCTGAAGCCCTCCTGTGTATGGTATTTTGGCAGAACAGCCTGAACAGACTAAGGCAACCACATAGACACTCTTTATGTATTTATTTCAAACTTAAATGGAAAGTTTTCCTTTTTAAATTTAATTTTATTTTATTTTATTTATGCTTTTTGAGATGGAGTCTTGCTTTGTCATCCAGGCCAGAGTGCAGTGGCGTGATCTCGGCTCACTGCAACCTGTCCGTCCTGAGTTCAAGTGATTCTCCTGTCTCAGTCTCCCAAGTAGCTGGAATTACAGGCACTTGCCACCATGCCTGGCTAATTTTTATATTTTTAGTAGAGATGGGGTATCACCATGTTGGCCAGACTGGTCTTGAACTCCTGGCCTCAGATGATCCACCTGCCTTGGCCTCCCAAAGTGCTGGGATTACAGGCGTGAGCCACTGCTCCTGGCCAGTTTTACTTTTTTTAAAAAAAGAAAAAGACTAAATGTGGCCCTCTTGCTGGTGATGTAGCCTCTTTTTAGTGACTTCTGAATAATAATTTTCCATTGAGAAATCCTTGCATCCATGATGGAGGGTTTTCACCTTCCCTGAAGCATTTATCACAGTTTGATTTTGGTCCTTGAAGATGAGAAACTCTCGTCTCTCCTTGTTTAATCTCTCCATCTGCTCAGCATCTCGGGCAGGGCCATACACAGAGTTGGCAGTGGGTTATTTACTGTTGCAAGAATAAATCCTTCCCCACCTATGGAACCCCCATGTGCTCTCAGAGTTGGGATTTTAGCTGTATGGCACTACCGTTCTGGATGCCAAGTGTGAGTAACAGGATTTAGACTAAGAGATGGTTATGATGAAAACCCTGACCAGCTACTCAGAGAAGAACCTACTGATGTCTCAGCTGAAGTGCCAGGTTGGCCACGTTTTTACAGCTGGGGAGATCCTTTCCTAGTTTGGAGTCTGAGAAGGGCCTTAATTTTCCCATTAGGAGAAGCTTGGTGTCAATGTAGCTTTGCTAGAGAGCAGACGGCGTGTGCAGGGCCAGAGAGGCAGGGCACAGAGGGAGTGGAAGGATGACACATGGAGGAACAGGTCCCAGCAACCTGAGAGAGGAGCCCTCCTGGGAGTGGCGGCCAGATGAGACCATGCATTCATTTCTGCATCTAAGTTTCCCCTTGTATGAAAGCGGGATGGCGGTCTCTAATTCATGTGTTGGTTTTTGGGAATTTAGCAATATTTAGGTGAAGTGTTGCACCTGATAGTTGACCCATACTGTTGTTATTATTGTAGGTTGAGCCATATGAAATTGCTGACACTCTGGTGTTTTTGACATACAAACAATGGAAGCTTCATATGATTCAACTTGATAGTACCTGTCCAGGTGTCTGCAGGCTTCTCTTGCAGATGGTGTGTGCTGAGCAACTGTCTGCAGAGTGACTGAGTACTAAATGACCTGCGAATAAAAACATTCCAATTTAAATATCCTGTATTCCAAGATGCAGTCTTTTTTTCACATTTTAATATTTCTAAAATTATGATGTGTTTTACAAACAAGGTTTACGTGAAATGCCATGCTCCTTTTTTACCCAGAAAATCCATTATGAAATTGATGATGTATCTTTACAATCTGTGATGTCTAAAATTCAATTTCAGGCTCAACATCATGGTATGAAAATGATGCTGGAGAAGAAAAAAATGAGATGATCTGCTAATATTTGTACTTATGTACTCCTCGCCTAAACTCCCCCAAACATTTCCTCCAAGGCCCTTTTAGAAAGGATCCCTGAAGGCAGGCCCGGCTGGTGTATACACATCTCCTCTCCTGCAGCCTCCAGACACCAGCCGCCCCACACCTGAGGGATTGAGGGAATTATTTGCAGAGGAGCAGAATCTAAATCTCTAATATTCCAGCATTTAAAAAGCTGAATATGGGCTAATTCCTTTTTTTATGAAGTCCACGGAGGTTGCCTTGAAACAAATAAGGTCTTGTGTCTTCATTGTACATACAAGATATTCCTTTACATATACCTGGAAAATATATAACTTATTGATGTGACTACATCTAAACTCACTTTCATTGTTAAAGGGAGACAGCAGCAGTATTCTGGACAAACTGCTTGCAATGGCTATGCCAGGACACACCTGGGACAGGTCTGCGGGTGTATTGTTCTGACCTCCAGGTCTGTTCGTATTCAGGAGGACCATCTGAAATATCACGAATACGGTGGATTCAGGTCTCAGTGTGCAGAAGATGTCCTAATTCATGTCTATAGTCCCAGGCTTTTGTCCAGAAGAGCATTTTGTGTCAGATGTTTTATTGGTAAGGAAAATGTTATTATTAATAGTTGTATTGAGATAAACCAGATGGATTTGGTACCCTTCCACCTTGAACTTCCAGCTTCTGCTGTGTTCCTGTCTAATATTGTAGTTAAGACTGTGATTAGGCTAGGCAAGGTGGCTCACACCTGTAATCCCAGTACTTTGGAAGGCTGAAGTAGGAGATTGCTTGAACCCAGGAGTTTGGGACCAGCCTAGGCAAAAAAGTAAAACTTAGCCAGGCATGCTGGTGTACACATATAGTCTCAGCCACTCAGGAGGCTGAGGCTGGAGGATCAGCTGAGCTCAGGAGGGCGAGGCTGCAGTGAGCTATGATCACACCACTGCACTCCAGCCTGGGTGACAGAGTGATACCCTGTCTCAGAAAGAAAAGTTGGTACTTATTTTAAGAAGTGTGTTCTGAAAGATCATGAAAACTGATCATGTGTAGCTGCAAAAATACCATCTATCTGACTGTGAAAATCACGGCTATTCAATTCAGTCAACTGACTTTTTCTCTAATTTAATTTTGGTGGTTATCTATTTCAATTTTTCTTGTGCATCTTTGAAAAGTAAAGCAATAGTTATTAACATGTTGGGTGAATTACCATCAAAGAAATTTGCCGATAGGTAAATAGTGCAAGTTATACATCAATATTTTAAAAGAGTAAATCAGTCCATTTATTTTAAAAATGAGGCTTTATTTAATATAATTAATGAATAAGAATTTTGGGGAATTTATTTTGTTAAAAGTATTCTGACTTTATTGTGAAAGCATTGTAAATTCTGTTACAAATTTAGATATTGACGAGAAAATCATTAGTTTTTGTAGGGAAAATTAATAAAAATTTAATGTTGCGTAGAGTTATGACCAAAACAATTATTTTACTAGATTAAGAAACTATAGAGCTTGTAATTGATTGTGCTGCATTTATAACTCCTAATGGCATTCAAATTGTGACATCACACCAACCAAAGATTTAAAAATATTTTTAGGCTGGGTGAGGTGGTTCACGCCTGTAATCCCAGCACTTTGGGAGGCCAAGGAGGGAGGATCACCTGAGGTCAGGAGTTCAAGACCAGCCTGGCCAACACGGCAAAACCCCGTCTCTACTAAAAATACAAAAATTAGCTGGGTTTGGTGGTGCACACCTGTAATCCCAGCTACTCAGGAGACTGAGGTGGGAGAATTGCTTGAACCCAGGAGTTGGAGGTTGCAGTGAGCCGAGATCATGCCACTGTACTCCAGCCTGGGTGACAGAGTGAAGCCCCATCTCAATAAATAGATAAATAAATATTTAAAAATATATATATTTTGTATACATACACGGTCACAAGTCACATACACAAGTCCACTACAACATATTCTTTGTGCGTGTCACCAAAGTGACTTTAGATACGAAAAATATATTCTTACTTTTGTTGCAGCCCGTACTCAATTGGGTCTTAAAAACATTTGAGCCCTTGTGTACTACTTTGTAAATCAAACTATGTGACCCACAATCTTACTGAACTTTTTCTAAAGGAGTTCTCTACATTTCAGTTGCATTTTATTAAGAAGTCTTTGATTTCAAAAATCTTTAATCAAAGAATTCTTCATATAGTTTCAAAAATAATTTGTGATTTCAGAGCTTTTAGCAAATTGCAATTATTGAAATGTTTATCTGTTCTAACATAAGAAAGAAACTGATATTTAACAATGAGATTTCATCAAGTGGTAAGATTTAATGTTGAAACTCTGTAATTGCATTTTGGAATATAGCAACATGTGGGAGGCAACAGTTGATGAAACTCTTCTTTCCTCAGCATTTTATTATGTAAATTCTCAAATGATACAGAAAAGTTGAAAGAATTTTACAGAGACTACCTATACACCCACAACATCTATTCTACCATTAACACTTTATTATACATACTTTCTGTATCTATTCTCCCATTTATTCATTAACCCATCTTATTTTTTGACACATTGGAATGTGATAGACATCAGTACATTTTGTAAATATTTCAGCATGCATGTTATGAACTCAATTTTGTATGTTTCTTTTCTTTTTCTTTTTTTTTTTTTTTGAGATGGAGTCTTACTCTATTGCCCAGGCTGGAGTGCAATGGTGTGATCTCAGCTCACCGAAACCTCCGCCTCCTGGGTAAAGGTGATTCTCCTGCCTCAGCCTCCCGGGTAGCTGGGACTACAGGCGTGCATTACCATGCCGGACTAATTTTTTGTATTTTAGTGGAGACAGGGTTTCACCATGTTGGCCAGGATGGTCTGGATCTCCTGACCTTGTGATCTGCCTGCCTCGGCCTCCCAAAGTGTGTTTCTACTTTTTCTCAGTTAGAATTTGCATATTGCAAAATGCACAATTTTTAGGGTAGTGTTTGATAGGTTTTAGTAAATACACTGACTAAGCAAAAAATACATAGGACGTTTTTCAACCCCCACTTTCCTCTGGCCATTCCACCTTCACCCCAAGAGGCAACCGCTGCTTCGATTTATTTCACCGGAGATTAGTTCAGTCTGTTCTAGAACTTCATATACATTGAATCATATGATATAGACTTTCTCAGTGAAAATTTTCTTTCACTAGGCATAATGATTTTAGGATTCATTCATGTGGTCGTGTATCACTACACGTTTTATTGAAACTATTCACTTTTCATTGCTGAATATACTACTGTTTGTTCATGTTATGAATATACCACGGTTTGTTTATCAGTTGCCCTCTTGATGGTCACATAGGGTGTTTCCAGATTGGGGCTACTATGAATAAAGCTGCTAGGAAAATTCTTGGGAGAGTCTTTCTACAGACATATGATTTCATCTCATGGGCATATGTTTGTTTTAGAAGAAAATGCCCAATATTTTCCAAAGTGGTTGCAGCATTCTAAAATGTCACCAAAAATGTAAGAGAGTTCTGACTGATTCACATCCTTGCCAACATTTGGTGTTGTCAGGGGTTTTAGTTACAGCAATTTTGTTATTTGTGGGTGAATAATACTTTATTGTAGTTTGAATTTTCATTCCCTAATGGCTAATAAGGTTAAACGCTTTCATATGAACTTACTGACCACTTGTGTATCTTTTAAAAAATATTTGGCTGGTTTTTAATTAGATTGTCTTTTCATCATTGAGCCTTAAGAGTTCTCTAGACATACTTGATAAAAGTCTTTGTCAGATACATATTTTGCAAATATTTTCTTGCAATCTGTGGCTTGCTCGTTCATTTTATTAATGCTTTCTTTTAATGAGAAGGCATACATTTAATTAAGACAAATTAATTATGTCTTATTCTTTTACGATATTGCTTTCTGTGTATTAAGAAAACTTTTCATACCCTCCATTCATGAAGACATTCTTTTGTCTGTTTTCTTCTAGAAGCTTTACAGATTAAATCTTTGTGTATATTGTGAGATTGGGCTGAGATTTAATTTTTCCTAAATGTATCTTGTTGTTCCAGCACCATTTGTTGAAGTGACTTTTTCTTTCACATTGTATTGCTTTGGTGCTATTCTTCAAACATTAATGGACTATGATCAGCTGGATACATTAAATATGAAAAGAAAAAAGGAAAAATACAGAAAAATATTTTAAATAAAAAATTAATAGACTATTAAAACACAAGGTACTCTATTTCATTTCAGTAATCTAACTGCAACCTCCAGCTCCCGAGTTGAAGCGATTCTCCTGCCTCAGCCTCCCAAGTAGCTGGGACTGCAGGCGCACGCCACCACACCCAGCTAATTTTTGTATTTTTAGTACAGATGGGGTTTCACCATGTTGGCCAGGATGGTCTCAATCTCTTGACCTCATGATCCATCCACCTCAGCCTTCCAAAGTGCTGGGATTACAGGCATGAGCCACCGTGTCCAGCCCTCAATCTTTCTATTTTTATATCAGTATCTTAATTACTATAGCTTTATAGCAAGTTTGAAGTCAGACGTTTTGTTAACTTTGTTATTTTAAAAATATTTATTTTACTGTTAGAGGTATTTCCATTTCTTATAAAGTTCCAAACCAAATTATCAAATTCCACAAAAATGCCTTCTGGAAATGTTTTGACAATTGTATGGAATCTAAAATTCAATTTGGGGAGGAGCAATAGCTAAACAGAGTGAATCCTCACTCCACGGACAAAGGAGCTCTCCCCTTTATTATACATTTTGGCCTATTCAGGTTTCCTATTTCATCTTGAGTCAATTATGATAAATTTTATTTCAATAAATTTACCTAACTTGTCAAGTATATTGACGTAAAGGCCTCCACAACATTCCCTCATTTCCTTTTAATGTCCATAGGATCTGTAGTGATGCCCTCCCCGCAATTTCACTGCTGTTAACTGCAATTCGTACTCTCCTTTTTTATTAATGAATCATATTAAAAGTTTATCGATTTTTTCGATCTTCAAAAACCTAAATTTGGGGCTCATTAATTTTTCTACTGTTTTTCTTTTCTCTATATTCTAGATTCTAGTTCTTATCTTTACTATTTTCTTATTCTTACTTGTTTTGGGTTACTGTTTTTTCTGCTTCTAACTTCTAAAAATGCAATTTTATATAATTGAATTTATACCATTATCATTTTCAAATATGAGCATTTATTGTCATGTGTTTCTCGGAAGCCTGCTTCAACTACATTTTGAAGAGCTTGAATTAACAACCTGAAGATTTTTAATGTGTTTTCATTAAGAATCTGGTCAAAATATTTTTTCTCTTGTAATTTCTTTTTTGATCTATAATCATATATATCATGTCTACATTATCATGTATGCCACAATGTAATACTTTACACTTGGTTATAAACAATTGTATTTCAAAGAAATATAAAAACACATTGTATTTCAAAGAAATAAGAAGAAAATAGAGTCTTTTATATTTATCTACATATGTTCTCTTGAGTCTTTCTTAAAGGTTTGACTTTCCATTCTATATTACTCCGCTTTACCTAAAGAATTTAAGTAGCGTATACTTGTGAAAATTTACAAGTTGATGTATTTAATATTTCAGTAAAAACTTACATATGAGAATATTCACGTTTAGCAGAAATTTAGCTGAGCTTACCGGGTATTTCAGGACCTACAGATAAAATATTTTCTTAACTAAAAATACCAAGGTTTGAAGAGAAGGGTCATTTGGATTTGTCATCATTTGATTTATCATATTTTCAAGTGCCTTATTCATAAAATTTGACCTTGAAAAAAATTATAGTCACTGTTTTGAAAATGTTCAAATTAAAACCATATTAACAATACTTTTTCAGCAAAATACTAGTGATATATGTTTTATATGGATCTGGCTAAGAAATAGATCAAAAAGTACATAGATTGTGCCCAAATTTATTAAACTATTGTTTAATTTTAAAATCAGTATAATAGGCCAGGTGCAGTGACTCACACCTCTAATCCCAGCACTTTGGGAGGCCGAGGTGGGTGGATCACTTGAGCTCAGGAGTTCGAGGCCAGCCTGCCAACATGGCAAGACCCTATCTCTACTAAAAATACAAAAATGAGCTGGGCATTGGGGTGTGCACCTGTAGTCCCAGCTACTCAGGAGGCTGAGGTGGGAGAATTGGTTGAACCCAGAACGTGGAGGTTGCAAAGAGCCAAGATCACACCATTGCCCTGTAGCCTGGGTGACAAAGTGATACTCTGTCTCAAAATAAATAAATAAATAAAATTAGTATGATATTAATAACTAAAGATAAGACTTTTTAAGTCATGCTTTAATGAACATGAATAGATGCTATTTTTTGAAATACATTTTATTTTTGCAAATTATTTTTGAATAGAATTATTTAATAGGCTTATCAATAGAATAAAACAAATTGATTTGTGTATGAACATGTGCATAAGTATGTACATATATAATTTTTAAAAAATTATCTGTAGTGCTTCTGTGCCATTTATTCTCAAATGTATCTTAGTTTCACTGATAAATTGTAGGGTCATCTTACCTTTAGGGTTTTCAGCAACCATGGAAACTAAAATGTTTTCAACAAGTGCTTCCAAAGACAAGAGCTCTCATTGTTTCCTGGACTTTTGACTAAGATCCGATGTAGATAAGAGCTGTCTATTCCACTAAAAAGTGACAATTCTACATGGGTGTAAGCTGTAGCTCTGGACCAGGCAGCAGGGCGGGGTGTGGATGCTGCCTGATCCCTGGAGGAAGGTCAGTGATGTCTCCCACCCGCCAAGCACTAAGATTGGGCCGGGCACTCTGTGAGATTGTTATGCGTGGATAGACTCGGAGTCAGGCCTAACGCTGCAGGGCAAACCTGCTAGAGAATGTTTTCCCTTGAACTCGATCTTCCTCTTGCCCAGCCTTGGAGAGGACACTCGGAAAAATGCTGCCTTTGCCATTGTGATCTGCCTCTGGTGAGCTGGGAGGAAAGCGGCCATGAGTTCAAAAGGACGGATGGAAAATCTCCTTAGGGTTGGCAAAGAGCAGCTTTACCACAGAACAGATGGAGTCTTGGTTTCTGTGGACTGCTGGTATTTTTATTATTGGTGCTTCTTTTTTGGTAGAGGAGGAGATGGAAGGTGGAGAGATGAGGATGGAGGGGGAGGAGGCTTGCCCCCTGCTCTCTGTCCTCTGTTAGCCACAGTTCTTCTGCTGCTAAGTTCTTGTATCTCTTTTAGAACTTGAAATATCTGTTAATGTTTATTTTTATTTTCATTTTAAAAATAACAATAGATTTTATTTTATTTTATTTTTGTGAGCCATTTTAGGTTTGTAGACAAATTGAGCAGAAAATACAGAGAGTTCCTATACATGTCCCGCACACCATTTCTCTGTTATTGACATTTTGCATTGGAGTGGTACGTTGTTAAAATTGATGAGCCGATATTGATACGTTGGCCAAAATCTATAATTTCCACCAGGGTTTATGCTTGGTGTTCTGCATTCTGTAGGTCTGGGCAAATATGACAGGAATACACCATTACAGTATCCAGAGGAGCTCCCCTGCCCTACAAATCCTCTGTGCTCCACCTGCTCCTCTCTGCCTCCACCCGAACCTCTGGCAACCACTGTCTTCATAATTTTGCCTTTTTCAGGATGTCGTGTAGTTGGAATCCCACAGTCTGTAACTTTTTCGGGTTGGCTTCTCTCACTTAGCCATAAGCACTTAAGTTTTCTCCATGACTTTCCCTGACCTGATACCTCATTTCTCTTTTTCCCCGAAGCTCTTGCATCTGTTGCCTGTGTAAGGAAGCTGTATATTGTACCTGACACCACATCGCCCTTCTGACAGCAGTAGTTACCCATAGAATTCTCAGTTCTGCCTGCAACCCAAGGAGATGAGCATCCCTGTCTTCATTTTACAGAGATGACAGGATAAGCCATGTGCCACACAGCTGGACCCCTAAATCCAGGATTCTAGCCCTTGGCCTCCCTGGGCTACAGGGGCTGCAAGGACCAGCGGCAGCAGCAGCAGCACCAGGAACCCTGTTACAAATGCAGAGTTTCAGGCCCTTACCTACACCTACTACATCCCGATCTGCATTTTAACAAGAACCTGAATGGAGCTTTGTTGTTTCCACGGCAGAGCCAGCTTCTCCATGGGCACACAGAACTGCATACTTCTGTGGACTTGGGGCAAATCTGCTTTATCACACTTTTTACAAAATAGTTAGGGTTCTCACGGTATTTTGCAAGACTACAAGGTAAGAGCTTATCTTGGGATAGGAGGATCCATCTCCATTCTGGGAGGTGCAAAGAAAATGGGTCTCAGACTTCAAGCTCTGAGCCTCAAATGCTAGACCTCTTCCTCTGCGTTCCTCTCTCCACCACCAGCATTTCATCCCAGACTCTGCTCAACGCAGCTCAGCAACAGAGAAATGAGAAGGGGACTTGGCTTCAGCAAGAGTGAACTTACTTGGATGCTCCAGGGAGGCAGGAAGGTGCAGGGGTGGACACTATGGATGTGGAAGGTAGGAATTCTCAGCATGATTCCCATCCTGGATACCTCCCAGGAGCCAGCCTGGAGGATGAGGGCAGGGGCAGTATAGCCCAGGACACAGGTACAGAGGCGGGAAGTCACCAGCACAGCAGGATGGTCTGTACCACAAGCCATGGAGGGGTGTGGGTGCCACCTTTGGAGAAGGAAAGAGGTAGCATCTATAGGGAGCGTCCTTTAAGCTGAGTGTTGACAAATGAGAAGGCAGCTTCAGTTCTGCCTCGCTCCAATGATAGCAATCCTTTTGTTTCTGATTATAATACTGGGTACTTGAACTCTACTGACCTACAATATGCAGTCTCTGTCAACAGTAAGAGCATCTGCCCTTGTAGCAGCCTTCATGCGGAACAAGATCTCTGACAGACGGCTAGCACATATTACTCTTAATTATCATAACTGCCAACAAGGTTGGTATCATTACTCCTGTTTTTGGATGGGAAATCAAAAGTCCAGAGAGCATAAGTGTTACTTCCCAGGTCATCCAGCTGCAAATGAGAATGTGTTTGAACTGCCAAGGGTATTTGTGAATTTGAGTGTTGATGTGGGCTCCACGGTCTGTTGATACTTTTCCATGCAACCCTCACTTATCACCACTGGCTGGTGTTTATTGGGGCTTGCATATATCCAACAGAAGAGGTGGACTAAGTCAGCATGTGAGCTTTTAAAAAAATTAGCATTTAAATAAAGGAAACAGCATAAAGTGTTGTTCACCAGTAGTAACTCACTCAACTCTGCTTAGGAAACATCACTTGGGCACTTATTATGAGCAAGGTGGTCTATTAGGGGTTAAGGTTGTCAGGTTGAGCAAGGTAACTTTATGGCAGAAAACACGTACAAATTCAGATTGAGCATCTGTGATGTGCCTCCTATAGATACAGAAGTGAATGCAGCTAGGACCAGTCAAAATTTTACATTCTGGAGGACAGGCAGTTTGCTCAACTTAGCTGTTGACTAGTCCTAACGTGTTAGGACTGAGTGGCAGCTAGATTTCCTCATATAAGTATGTCCTCTTCCCATGTCAGAGAAATGCCATAAAGGCCAAAAATCATCTCAGATTTGAAAGCTCTTTGAAATTTATGAAGTGCTAAACAATGCAAGCCATGGTTATTTTGCTTGAGATATTTTCCTGTCTGTAGTTCGCAGCTGAATAATACTCACAGGGTTTTTTTCACCTTTGTGAGTATTATAGGCATAACTTGCAAAACTGCAAATAC
Organism: Pan paniscus; assembly: GCF_029289425.2. Taxonomy (NCBI): domain Eukaryota; kingdom Metazoa; phylum Chordata; class Mammalia; order Primates; family Hominidae; genus Pan; species Pan paniscus. The sequence goes on from NC_085927.1 coordinate 57,899,121, forward strand.
AAGGCCTTTGAACGTCAATCAGTCCACCATGTAGCCTGTGGTGTTGATGGATTATTTCATAGAAAGTTGACTGGGCTCACTTCCTGTTGTGAGGTGAGGCTTTAGGAAGCTGAATGATTCAAGGGATGGTTGATGGGCTGAGACCATAAATTCTCAGACAAATTTCAACAGAACCTGGAGGCACACTTGTAAATAGATTGAGACTGAAAAGGAAACACAGATCCTGTCTTTGACAGACAAATGTCTCTCTCCAAGCTAAGAATGCAAGTGCCTTATAGGGGCCTGAACTTAATTTATAGCCTTGAGATAGAGCCCCAGACCTCAGAAGAGAAGGAGTTTGGGCCACCTTCTCATCCAAGGTCACGTCCATACCACACGCCCAGCATCCCTAACACATAACCATTCAGCCTGTATCAGTTATCAACTGCCGCATAACAAATGCCCCCATTCCTTGTGACTTAGAACAATACATGCACTTGCATGATTCTGAGCTTGGTGTCCTGGTCCCTGCTGGTCTCACCTGAGCCCACTCAGGTGACAACCCTAAGCAGCCAGCTTGGTGGAGGAAGGGGCATCCCGGCCTACTGGGGTGGCTCTTTCTTGCTCCATACAGTCTCTCATGCTCCAGGAGACTGAGAACAAGCTTTGCAATATGATGGCAGACGTGTTCTGAGAGAGATAGCAGATGCCATAAAACCCAAGGTCTACCCTACGCAGTCAAATTGACAAGTATGAAGAATCTCAAGACATGGAAATAGGCAGATGTAATGCTTATGGCCTGTGCCCTTGTAATTACACTTTTTATCTTGAGATAATTGTAGAATCACATTCACATACCATTATAAGATATGTAATACAGAAAAAACTCATGTACCCTTTACTCAGTTTCCCCTACAGGCAACATCTTGCAAAATCATAGCACATTATCATAACCAGGATATTGACATTGACAAGGTCAAGTCACAGAAAATTTCTATCATCCAGCAATCCTTGGAGTCTAGGAGTTGGAAACAAGCCAATAAGCCAGCGATTCCCACCAGGAAGGGCATCCTCAAATGCCCTTTTGTAACCACACCCATTCCTTCCTGCACCCCACCGTCCTCAATGCCTGGCACCACTAATCTCGTCTCTATTTCTAGAATGTGGTTATTTCAAGGCTATTATAATAATGGAATTGTGGCATATGTAACGTTTGAGGGTTGGGTTTTTTTTTTTCACTCAGCGTAATGCTCTGGAAATTTAGGGAAGTTGTTTGTTTCTTTTTACTACTGAGTAGTAGCCTTAAGTATGCTGATACTTTTTTTTTTTTTTTTTTTTTTTGAGACAGAGTCTCACTCTGTCTCCCAGGCTGGAGTGCAATGGCAAGATCTCTGCTCACTGCAAGCTCTGCCTCCCGGGTTCATGCCATTCTCCTGCCTCAGCCTCCTGAGTATCTGGGACTACAGGTGCCTGCCACCATGCCCGGCTAATTTTTGTATTTTTAGTAGAGATGGGGTTTCACCATGTTAGCCAGGATGGTCTCAATCTCCTGACCTCGTGATCCACCCGCCTCAGCCTCCCAAAGTGCTGGGATTACAGGATACTTTTTTTTTTTTTTTTAACGATTTACTTGTTACAAGCTATCTGGGTTGTTTTCAGTTTGGGGCTATTTTGAACAACAACAACAAAAAAACTGTTGTAAACATTTGTATACAGGATTTTGTGTGAACATAAATCTTCATTTCTCTGGGATACATACCCAGGAATACAGTTGCTGGGTTCCACGGTTAATTTTTAAGAAATTGCCAAACTGTTTTCCAGAGTGGCTCTACCATTTAACATTCCCACCAGCAATGCATGAATGATTCAATTTCTACGTATCCTTGACAGCATTTGGTGTTGTCACTTTTTTTGTTTTAGCCATTTTGGTAGATGTGTAATGAAATCCAAATGTGGTTTAATATTTCTTCATGTCTTCTGAATTCTAGCTGTTTTTTAAATTTTATTTTATTTGATTTTTATAGAGTCAGTGTCTCTCTCTCACATTCAGGCCAGAGTGCAGTGGTGCAATTATAGCTCACTGCAGCCTCAAACTCCTGGCCTCAAGTGATCCTCCCAACTTGGCCTCCCAATGTGCTGGGGTTACAGGTGTGAGCCACCATGCCTGGCCATGGATTTTTTTTTATATGGTTGAGTTTTGAGAGTTCTGGCAGGAGTGAGGCAGTGCCCCTCTTCTGCTGCTGGGACAGTATCAGAAAAAAACAGATAAGAGCAAAGTTTTAAATAAGACTCAAAGTCTCAGAATATAATACAAAAATGTCCAGGTTTCAGTGGAAAATCATCCACTCTACTATGAACAGATGAACTCAAACTAAACGAAAAAAAAATCAATAGATGCTAACACCTAGAAGACGGAGATGCTAGAACTATCTGACAAGGATTTCAAAGCAGCCACAATAAAAATGTTTCAATGGGCAATTACAATTACATTTAAACAAGCGAAGACACAAAATACCTCAACAAAGAAATACAAAGTCTCAGCAAAGAAATAGGAGACATAAAAAGTACTAAATGAAAATTTGAGAACTGAAAAATACTATAACCAACACGAAAAGCTCAGTGGATGGCTTGACAGCAGAATGGAGGGGATTGAGGAGAAAATCATTAAAGTGGAAAATAGAGCAATAGAAATTACCCAATCTGAACTAGAGAAATAAAATAGAATGAAAAAAATGAATAGACTCTCAGGGACCAGTGGGACTATAACAGAAGATCTAATATTCTTGTGATCAGAATTCTGAAAGGAGAGTGGAAAGAAGATACCTTAAAGCATATAAACAAAGGGTTTTGGGAAAAGAAATAGGACAAAATCTTCAGGACCTACAGTTAGGCAAAGAGTTCATAGACTTGACACCATAAACGTAATACATAAATGGAAAAGCTAATAACTGACTTCATCAACATTAAAAACTCAATCTGTGAAAGACCCTGCTAAGAGGCTGAAGATGTTCTAGTATCTAGAATATGTACAGAACTCTCAAAACTCAACCGTATAAAAAAAAAATCCACGGCCACGTATGGTGGCTCACACCTGTAATCCCAGCACATTGGGAGGCCAAAGTGGGAGGATAACTTAAGCCCAGGAGTTGGAAACAAGCCTGAGCAACAGAGTGAGACCTCATCTCTATAAAAGAAATAAAAAATGAGCAGATCATGAACAGTGGTGAAAATCCGACTCTTCCCTGGGCCTCCTCTGTTACCCTGATGGGCTGGGAGGGGCGCTCCATTCCTCCTCAATAGGGGTGGAGTCTGGGGTATATGATGCCAGAGGAAACCCCAGGGACTCACCATCCTGACACTCCCTGGGTCCTGAGGCCCCTAGTTGGCCTGCCTTTACCAGAATCTTCTCATGCCTGCTTTATGTATAACACCCAGGGTTTTCATGATGTCTAGGGGGCGTAAGAAAGAATACATCTTTCCAAAGCAGATGTCATTCACAGTGGTCGCTTTTACAGTAAACTAAAGTTTTCTTGTGAGGATTGAAGAAATTGTGTGGTGTGTGTGTGTGAGAGAGAGAGAGACAGTGACAGTAACTGACCAACCACCAAACACACCACATACCACACAACACACATGACACCCACCACACATACAACACACTGCATACCACACATACACACCACACAGTACACATGTAACACACACCACACAGCACATACACACCACATGGCACATATCACATAACACGCACACACCACACACACACACACACACACACACACACAGAGCATCTGAGAGGCAATGGCAAGCAGGCAGCACTGGAATTCCCCTGGGGTCCATGAGGACTGGGAAGGAACTGGAGTCTTGTGTCTGAACCAGGCTCAGGTCGGGGTGGGGCCGGCATCCATGCCAGGTAGAGCAGCTGCCAGGCCAAGGAGGCAGGGACACTGTGTGGGCTGCCACTCACATCTCCTGAGGCTGCATTCCTCCACCATGTCCATGACCCAAGCATTGTCCTCTGTGCCTGGACCTGGGAGGACTCCTGGGGGTGGTTTCCTGCACTGGGACTCTGTGTGAGCAGCAGAAGTGGCCTGTGGTTGGTTTCACTGCCACCGATGCCTTGCCCAGCTGCTGGCAGGACCCTGGCAGGACCCTGGCAGGAAGAGTAGCGCCTGGTCCTAGCAGGTGGAGGTGACCTCCAGAAGCCCCAGCTGGGTGTACGCACATCTTGTGTCTGCCTGCTCTGACCTTCAAGGCATCGACACGCCGCGCTTCCTACCCGCAGGGAGGACCAGGCTGCCCTGTTATGGCAGTGAGTAGGTGATGTGTGGCGCAGGTGCTGCCCAGGGCTGGGCAGGTAGGGGCTTCTCTGCCTGTGGCCTTGGGGCTCCACAGCCCCACCTGAGTGCAGAAAATGCCCAGGCCCTACCCTTGCCATCGGCCCATGCCCACCTGGCCCTTACCTGGGGATCTGCCATGTATCAGCTGTGATCATGGGACTGTGGCCCGGGCAGCCTCCCTGGCCCTCCAGCTGGAACTGTGGGTGGGAATGGAAGGGGCTGAGGCTTTTCCCAAGGAAGTTCTTAGCCCATTCCCCAAAAAGGACCCAGAGAATATTTTGGCTTCCGTTTCAGAACAAACTCCTTCTAAATAAATAAATAAATACAGTCGTGTGTTGCTTAAAGACAGGAATATGATCTGAGAAAGGCACCTGTGGGTGATTTTATGGCTATGTGAACATCACAGGGTGCACTCACACACACCTGGGCGGCACAGCCTCCTACACACCGTGGCTACGTGGTATGGCCAGTTGCTCCTGGGCCATGCACCTGTTCAGTGTGTGACTGTATGGATCCTGCAGGAGACTGTAGCACAATGGCAAGTACCGTGCCATCTAAACAAAGAAAAGGCACAGTGAAGGTGGAGCGTCCTAATCTCAGGAGACCACCTTTGTATGTGAGGTCTATTATTGAGAGAAATCTCATTTAATGGCACGTGATTGTAAGTAGGTAGGTAGATAGGTAGGTAGGTAGATAGACGGATAGATAGTTGAATAGATAGGCAGATAGATGATAGATAGATAGATAGATAGATAGACGGACGGATAGATAGATAGAGAGATGGATAGATAGACGGATAGATAGATTGACAGACAGATGGATAGATAGATGGATAGATAGGTAGAAGATAGATAGACTGATAGACAGACAGACGGATAGATAGATTGAGAGATAGATGGATGGATAGATAGATATATGGATAGATAGATAGACAGATAGACAGACAGACAGATAGACGGATAGATAGATTGACAGATAGATGGATAGATAGATGGATAGATAGATAGGTAGACAGATAGATGGATAGATAGATAGATAAGATAGATAGATAGATAGATAGATAGATAGATAGATAGATGGATAGATAGATAGGTAGATAGATAGATAGATAGATAGACATTGTTTCTTTTTATTGGCATCAGCAGAGTCTGAAATGAGAACTACAGAAACAATCCCGGCCCCCAGCCCCCAGCCAGAAGGAACCTGAAGTTTCAGGGCTAAGGAGCAGATGTGTTGCCAGGAAACTTAACCCCCACACCAGCCTCAGCCTCAGATGCAGCCTGTGTTTAGTGGAGCTGGCTTAAAAAAAAACACATAATAAAGCAGGGATGGTAGGGGGTGCTGATTCCTTGAGTATTTGCTGGAAGCATGAGTAATCATGGCTCAGTGAAGTGACACTGAAATGCTGTTTTCCCTTTATTGTCATTAACGTTGATAGCGGTGACAATCCCCAGTCCTGTGTTTCTGTGACATGCGTGTGTCAGAACTCCCAGAACTTTACCAGCAGCCGCTCTTCTGTGCAATGCGCAGAGCAGTGGGTGGGAGAAGGCGTCTCAGGTCCTCATCCCAGGGCTTGGCAGGAAAACGGGGCTGGATCAGATTCAGGAGACCAGCTCCCTCTTCCTGTTTCTGCTCCCCTTTACCCAGGCAGCCTTGGGTGAGACACAGGTCATCCCAGAACCTCAGTGTCATCCTCTGTAAAATGAAGAAATTGGATGCCACCCTTAGGAAAATCTTTCTGGTTATGATATTCTGTGTATGAGCCAGTAACTGAATAACTGAAGTCAGACAAACTCCCGTTGTCTAAATTATCTGAAAAATCTCAGGCTGTGAAGCTGAACAGATGGATGAATTTAATAAATGCATCAAGGACCGTTGCTATGGCAGTTTCGTGATCTGTAAAATGGGTTTTATGATGACCTTTTTGGGCATTCTAAGATTCAGAGCAATGAAATTTTCAAAGCTCTCAGCTCAGTGCTAGGCACATGGTAGACAGGAAGTCAAACTCAGCTGTTGTTCAAGCTGGATTCATGTCCAGACCCTGCCACCAAATCGCCAGGTAGTTCCCCCGTGAGAGAAGGTGAATTCTGCTCAGTCTCCCTGGTCCCCAGTCCAGCACGGGTTCTGAGCACAGTGAGGTTGGGGACGCCTGTTCAGGAGCTGAGCTCTGGTCTCTGAGCTTCATTCTGGGCTGAGCTGGCTGTGAGACCCCAGCTGTGTGTCTTCAACAGTCAAAACACCTGTTTGTCCAATGCCGGCCCTCAGGAGGGAGGGTGTTAGGTCTAACCCCAGGGCCTCCCCACCCACCAGCCTGCTGTGGGACGATGGTTTCAGTGGTTTATTCACAACCATAGTGATGTCTCCGCTCACAGCCGCCTTCCCTCTCTGCCTTTCCCCACAGCAGGGAGTGGCAGTGACGCTGCTCCATGGAACACCTAAAACATTTTCTTTTTCTTTGAGACAGAGCATCACTCTGTTGCCCAGGCTGGAGTGCAGTGGTGTGATCTCGGCTCCCTGCAGCCTCCGCCTCCCTGGATCAAGCGATTTTCCTGCCTCAGCCTCCCAAGTAGCTGGGATTACAGGCGCCTGCCACCAAACCCATATAATTTTTTTTTTTTGGTATTTTTAGTAGAGATGGGGTTTCGCCATGTTGGCCAGGCTGGTCTCGAACTCCCGACCTCAGGTGATCCACCTGCCTCGGCCTCCCAAAGTGCTGGGATTATAGGCGTGAGCCACCGCGTCAGGCCAACTGAAATATTTTCAATCCCCAACTTCTGTTTTTGCGGAATGGCAACCATTCAGTGACCAGAGCTTAGATCTCCTGAACCGGTGTCCCAAACCTCACTGTGCTCGGGACGCTTGCTATACAGGGAACTGGGACACTGGGCAGAATTCACCTTCTCTCACAGGGGAGCAAAGTTGCTCGGCAATTTGGTGGCAGGGCCTGGACGTGAATTCAGCCTGAACAGCCACTGACTTTGATTTCCTGTCTACATGTGCCTGGCACTGAACAGAGTGCTACGAAGGTCTCATTGCTTTGAATCTTATAAGCCATTTCTTCCCATTATAAAAACATATAGAAGTTAGTCTAAGAAACCCATGAATTTGTGCTAGGGAGTGGATTCAGAGCCCAGGAGCCCAGAAAGGTGAGCTCCTGGGTGACTCCAAGGACCAGGGTCCTCTCCTGGCCTCCGCTCTGCATTTGACAGTGAGGAGCTTCCCAGAACTCTTTCTGCCAAAGCCACGTCCACCCCCTGCATGGGATTCTGGGTCTGAGCAGAGGGGACCCTCGGACTTCCTTGAGGCCTGTGCCTGGTAGCAGCCTCATAACCAGCTCCAAGGTTTTTCTTTTTAAATGTGTACAAGTGATGCTCTCCGACGCCCAAATGCTCTCATCTCGATGCTTGGTGTCAGTTTTAAATTTGATTTCCATGACATCGAGCTTTGGACATATGACGAGAGTTACCCCTAAGTGTGGGATGCAGCTCAGGAGATATCATTATTAAAAACATCAGTCCACGCATACACACGGCTTCTCTCTTCATGCTCCTTCCTGACAGGAAGCCCAGGCAAGATGTATTCTTATTCTTTCGCTATTGTTGCTACTCCTGTCTTTCCCTTCCCACACTGAGGCTCAGCGCTGTCTACTCTGGCGGGTGCCCTCTGCTCCCTGAGCTGGAGGTAGGTCTCATTTCTTGTAGTGGGTTGAATGATGATTCCCAAAACACCACGTCCACATTGTAGCCCCTGGGACCTGTGAATCTGAGCTTATTTGGTGAAAAGGTCCTTGCAGATGCAATTAAGAATCTTGTGGGCGGGCACAGTGGCTCGCACCTGTAATCCCAGCATTTCGGGAGGCTGAGGCAGGTGGAACAACTGAGTCCAGGAGTTCGAGACCAGCCTGGCCAACATGGTGAAATCCCATCTCTACTAAAAATATAAAAATTAACTGGACATGGTGGTGCATGCCTGTAATTCCAGCTACTCAGGAGGGTGAGGCAGGAGAATCTCTTAACCTGGGAGGCAGAGGTTGCAGTGAGCTGAGATTGTGCCACCACACTCCAGCCTGGGCAACAGAGCAAGATCTTGTCTCAAAAAAAAAAAAAAAAAGAGTCTTGTGATGAGCTCGTCTGGATTAGGGTGGGCCCTAAATCCAATGACAAGCGTCCCTAGAAAAGATGGGGAGAAGCACAAGGGGAGGCCACATGAAGATGGAGGCAGAGATGGGGGTGGTGCCTCTACAGGCCTGAAGTACCCAGAAGCTGGAAAGTGGCCTGGAATAGACTTTCCCTCAGAGCCTGCAGATGGGGCCAACCTTGCCGTCACCTGCATTTGGGGCTTCTAGCCTTCAGAACTGTGAGAGAGTCCATGCCTGTTGTTTTAACACCGCCTTGTTTGGGTTAATTTATTAGGGCAGCTGTAGGTAACTAACACATCCTGAATCCACAGCCTGGGAGCTTCCCACTCTTGGAAGTGCCTCTGGGCTTCTCCATGGCTCTGCTGGGCTGGAACAGGCTGGGGGAAAGGGTCCTCTCTGCTCAGGGTACTCAGGGGCTGTTGCCTCTGTGCTCAGTCCATGCTAAAGACAAAGCCAGAGGCTGGCTCCTGTGCCTGGCCCTGGCCCAGTGATGGTCCTGGATCGCTCTCCTGCCCTGCTGGTGGACTCTTCCTTTTGCGGGGCCTACAGCCTTCCTGACTGTGGGGCTGAGAACTGCGTCAGCATGAACCGAGCCCACCTTGCATCCTAAGCTGTTAGTGAGACGCTCCAACTCCTGATTCCCTCAGCAGTAGATGACATGGTCCTCATGGCCTCCTCACTTGCGCTGAGACCCTGATGTGAGAAGAAATTTAAATCTCTTCTGCAAGGTCATGTGTTGGGAGGAGCCATGCAAGGCTCAGCTGACCCACAGAGGCCCATACTGAAGCCTGAGGCCTCTGTCAGGGCTGGATGCAGGTAGGCAGCTCACGGCAGGGTACCTCTGGAGCTTGGCATGCCCATGAGATGCAGTGACGCACCTGCAGGCCAGCAGGGGCTGCCCAGATCCTGCAGGGAGCAAGTGGGAAGGTCCAGACCCCTGGCCCAGGAGTGAGAGCCTGCCACAGTGTCCCTGCCAATTATGAGAACATTCTCCTTTAATTAATCCCAAATACCTACCTCTGAAAACTCATCATTGCCACTTGGCCAGAAAATATACATCCTTATGCTTCTCAGTATGGAGACTTGGGACAGGTTCTGGAGAAAGATGACGAGAGTAAAATTAACAAGGGTGCATTTTAGAAACTGTGATATTTAAAAGGCAGTTTGTCCTCCATCAGAAAATTTGACATTTAAAAACCACTTTCGATTTTTCTAAAAGAAAAAAAAAAAAAAAGAAAGGTCTATTCCTGCCCAGAGAGGAAAATGTATAAAACTGTGAGAGATTTGCCTGGAGAAAATCACATTTTCATTTTCTCTCTTTGAAAAGTTGAATTGCAAGAGGAAAGGTAAGGTTCTGCCAAGGCTGCAGGTGGGAAGAGGGGTGAGGAGGAACCAGAACTGAGGCCTGCTCAAAGGCTCACCTTCACTGAAAATTCAGAACAGAGCTGCTGAGTGGCTGGCCCTGAAAGTGCTGTTTCCCTGAAATGAGATATTGAACAATCTTAGTGGATTAGAGCCCCACAGTTGGAAATTTTCATAAAATGATCTGACTACGAGGGCTCTGGAGTTATGGCGCAGATCTTGTGGCTTCTTTTGTTATTGCTTTCTCTTTGCTTTTTTTTTTTTTTCCTGCTTTTAGCATCTATGAAGGTCCTGCATAGGAACAGCTCTGAGGTTCCAGGAGCACGCATGGTGCCAAGGCGCTTTGTCTTGTAGCTGGAGACAGCTGTGTCCACAGAGCCCAGACATGCAGATTTTAGAAGAGCACATGGCAGTGTTTCTTATGATTTTCTGTGGATGACAGAAGTCCCTTGGAGGTCATCACCCCAGGACGTCCAGGGGGCAAGGAGGCACAAGGGTAGGGGTGTGGGCTCCGGATTTAGGAGTTAAGCTGCATGACCTTGAGCCTTCCTCAGCCCTGCTCATGCACACACCCTCCTCTGAGCAACGTGGAAAATGACACCAACCTGCTGCAGTTTCTTCAGGATTGGAGGGCGTGTGCACATCCCCTGCCACGGCATCCTCAGCAACAAGAAGCTGCCATTTTCACTGGGCGTGGTGGCTCATGCCTGTAATCCCAGCACTTTGGGATGCTGAGGCAGGTGGATCACTTGAGATCAGGAGTTCGAGACCACCCTGGGCAACATGGCAAAACCCATCTCTACTAAAAATACAAAAATTAGCCAGGTGTGGTGGCAGGCTCCTGTAATCCCAGCTACTTGGGAGGCTGAGGCAGGAGAATCACTTGAACCCAGGAAGTGGAGGTTGCAGTGAGCCGAGATCGCGCCATTGCACTCCAGCTTGGGAGACAGAGCAAAACTCTGTCTCAAAAGAAAAAAAAAAGAAAGAAAAAAAAAAGTAGTCCTGTGCTTTGATCACATGTGGGTGGGATTGAGACCTGGCTGAGTGCTCACACCTGAGGGTAGATAAATGCTGTCGCTTTTGAAAGGAGAAACCACTCTGGTCCTCCACCGGGCAGTGCTCTTGGGACTCCTACTGACAAATATCTGTTGGGTGTCAGGTCTGTGTGCATAGCAGAGGCCCCTGGAGCATTCAGAGTGAAAATCCCCAGAGAACATTCCAGGGTGGGCTAGGCTCAAAGCATAGACCACAAGAAAAAAGGGGGTGCACACTGACCCCCAGAAACATGGGAGAGAGCAGGTTGAAGAAATCGCTCATTTCTGTTCAACATCATCATCAAGGACTTGAAGAAATCACTCGTTTCTGTTCAACATCGTCATCAAGCACAGAGGGGACATCTGTAAAATGCTCGAATATTATTCAGCCTCAAACAAGAAGGAAATTCTACCATTTGCCTCAATGTGGGTGAATCTGGAGGACATTGCTAAGCGAAATGAACCAGGCACAGAAAGGTATTAGTAACAACCATACAGTCACACTCGTACGTGGATTGCAAGAGGGTCAAACTCAAAAGCAGAGAGTAGATTGGTGGTTCCCAGAGGCTGGGGTGGGGGTCAGGGACGGGCAGATGCTGGTCGAAGGAATCAGCCCGATGAAAGGAATAGGTTCTTGAGATCCATCGCCCAGCGTTGTGATTACACTTCATCATTACGTGTTGTATGTTCCAAAATTGCTAAAAGAGTGGATTTAAATGTTCTCACCACAAAGAAATAAAAGGTATGTGAGGTGGTGGATATATGAATCTAGCCTGACTCGACCATTCCACAATGTATACATATATAGAAACATTACATTGTACCTCATGCATATATACAATTGTTTGTCAAATTTAAAATAAAACATTAAAAAAAAAGGCTGCACAGGCCATATCAGAAGCTGCATGGCTGGACCTGGGTTACCAATGCTCTAGCCCAACACTGGACAAGGGTGTGCTCTGGAAGGATGTTTGGTGCAGCAGCGGACAGTGTGGCTAAGTGGTCAAAGCACCAACCCAGGCAGCCTGGGCCCTTTCCTTACTCTCCTGGCCCCGTGATGGGTGCTCTCATCTGGGAATGGGATGCTGTTTGCACCTCCCTCCCAGGGAGGTGCAGAGGAAGAAGCCAGGGGGCCCATGTAACATCCTTAGAATGGGGCCTGTTCCACGGCAGGGGCTCAACAGCATGGATGTTGAAAGCAAATCTCTGCACTTGGACCCCAAATTGGCCTCAGCATGACTGGAGAGAAATGGGAAGGAAGCCTGCATGGAGGGAAGCCTGCTGTGTTAAGCTGGTTTTTGTGTTGCTATAAAGGAATACCTGGCCGGGTGGGTGGCTCATGCCTGTAATCCCAGCACTTTAAGAGGCTGAGGCAGGTGGATCATCTGATGTCAGGAGTTCAAGACCAGCCTGGCTAACATGGTGAAACTCCGTCTCTACTAAAAATACAAAAAAAAAAAAAAAATTTGCTGGGTGTGGTGACATGTACTTGTAATTCCAGCTACTCAGGAGGCTGAGGCAGGAGAATCACTTGAACCTTGGAGGCAGAAGTTGCAGGGAGCTGAGACTGCGCCGCTGCACTCCAGCATGTGCAACAGAATGAGACTACCTCTCAAAAGAAAAAAAGGAATACCAGAGGCTGAGTAATCTGTAAAAAAAAAAAAAAGAGAAATTTATTTGTCTCACGATTCTGCAGATTGTACAGGAAACATGGCGCCCGCACCTGTTCCTGGTGAGGCCTCAGGAAGCTTCCAATCGTGATGGGAGAGGACAGAGAGCAGGTGTCTCACATGGGGACAGAGGAAGCAAGACAGTGGCCGGGGGAGATGCCACACCCTTTTAAACAACCAGATCTCACAGGACCTTAGAGCACAAACTCACTCAGTACCTCAAGGATGGCACCAAGCCATTCATGAGGGATCCCCCTATGACCCAAATAGTTCCCAAAAGGCCCCACCTCCAACATTGGAGGTCACATTTCAACATGAGATTTGGAGGGGACAAACATCCAAGCCTTATCACCTGCTGTGTTTCCGGGCTGGGGAGAGATGTGGCTGTCTGTGGGGTTCAGTAGACCCTGGGGTTGTTGGGGTAAAGGGACGTCCCCTGGGAGGAGGGGTCATTGGCTGCGCCCCGGCCAGGCCAGCCCAGGTTAAGTGACAGACACTATCTGACTCAGCATTTAGAGGGGAGCCAGTAGGCTAGTGAGAGGTGAGGAAACCAAGTCAGGCCTGTGAGGGTTGGCGGAGCTGGGGAGAAAAGTCTGGGGACAGAACCACTGGGTTCAAAGAACAAGGATGCTCTGGTCCAAAGTCAGGGCCTCAGATCACACACTGGGGGCAGCCGTTCAAACTAGAGAAGAGCTTGGGTCCACACTGCCCTGCCATGGAGAGAGTTGCCCCAAAGCTTCATGTTCATGCTGTTGGGCCTGGTGCAGTGGTCAAGAGTGTGGCGTCTGGAACCAGACCCCCGAGATGTAATCCCACTCCACCATACAGCACCAATTAGACCTTGGGTAGTTTAGCCAAAGCCTGTGAGCCTCCGTTTCTCGTCTCAAAATAAGGTTGTTGTGAAGATTTCATGAGGTAATCCATGCAAGGCAGTTGTCATAGTGCCCAGTCCATTTTAAGCCCAAGTCGGCAATTTTGCATTCAGGTGGAGACTGCCGGTCACCTGCCAGGAAACCTTGGCAGGTGGCTCCTGTAACAGTGTGGGAGAGTCAGGCTCCAAGCCCTTCCAGCTCTGATGTTACAAGAAGCTACAGGCCCCAATGGCAGCTTCAAAGCATGTTCTCACATTTCCTCTCCTAAAAATGTCAAAAAAGAGTCAGTCTGCAGGGTTTTCAGGGGAAATGGACGTGGACCGTGCGGTCTTACCTGGTGATAACACATTGTAGATTTGGCCCAAATGGTCCTGTGCCTTGCACCCTCTGGACGCACGGTGGTTTCTGGAAGGACTCCCCATCTTGCTTTCCCTCCGCTGCATCTGAGTCAGGTGGGACTGTTGCCTGCTGCCCGCTTACATGATGGCACCTGGCTCCTACCTGGGCTCTCATCGTTTGTTTCTTCAAAGGCTTCCAGAAAGATCTTTCCACATCTCAACTCTGATCAAGCCACTCCCTGCTCAGCAGCCCTAGCTGGGCCTCTCCCATCTGGGAGTCAAGGCCCATGCGTCTGCTCCCGCCTTTTCAGCTTAGCCTGGGAGTGCCTTCCTCGTGCTCCAGACAACACGCTCACTCTCTCCCAATTCCAAAAGTCCAGACACACCCAGAGCTTTCCGGACCCCTGGCTTCTACTTACAGAGTTGTCTCCACTCTTTTTTTTTTTTTTTTTTGAGACGGAGTCTCGCTCTGTCGCCCAGGCTGGAGTGCAGTGGCGCGATCTTGGCTCACTGAAACCTCCGCCTTCTGGGATCAAGCGATTCTCCTGCCTCAGCCTCCAGAGTAGCTGGGATTACAGGCATCTGCCACCATGCCTGGCTAATTTTTTGTATTTCTTTTTTTTTTTTTTTGTATTTTTAGTAGAGGTGGGGTTTCTCCATGTTGGCCAGGCTGGTGTCAAACTCCTGACCTCAGGTGATCCACCTGCCTCAGCCTCCCGAAGTGCTGGGATTACAGGCGTGAACCATCGCGCCCAGCCCTCATTGATCTGTATTTGCAAACCTCAGAGCATTTGTTTCACTTGCCTGGCGTCAGCCTGCGTGTGCAAAGCGGTCCCCTGGGATACCCATCTGTCTTCTCTGCATCTCTTCTTGAGCCTGAAATATGCCTCTTGCCTGCAAAGATTCAGTAGACATTTGCTGGATAGAATCAGGTCATTTCCTTTCCCTCTTGTTAGATGATGAGGGCCCTGACTGCAAGAAGTGTGTCTGCTGCTTCTCCTACTTCCCCCAATGTGTTTCTGGGATGAAGACAAGTGACAAATCAAAACTAATAACACATAGTTACCATTATCAGGCACCCAAAGGCTTCACATATGCTAGCCCCGGCTATTCAGCCAGCCAGTGGATAGGTACTGTGGTTCCCATTTTATGGCTGTGGAGGGTGAGTGGCCACCCATTTCTGCTGCTTTCCCCTGATCAAAGAGCCCATGAATGCGGGTTGATTCACTGAGGCAAATCCAGATATGCTTGGCCTCACGTCCTGTATTCTTTCCACGACTCGTCATTGGCACTCGCAAGGTAACCAGGCCCCAGCCACTGCCCAGGAGCTCTGCTGGGTGCCGAGTGGGGCTTTGCCAGCTAGATACACAAGACTTGTGTCTACTTGGTTCATAGCTGTGTCCCCATGGTCTGGTCCAGGCTTGGCACCGAGTAGGTCGTTAATAAATATTTTAAAATGAATAAATAGGCAGCAGAGAGCTCAAGCAGGGATGAGCAAGAATAGCGAGTTAGCATGAAGAATGAAATGAAAACCCCATGAGTCTGAACTGCAGAGGTTTTAAAATGCACGGCCCTCAATGGGAAGCACTGACTCATCACAGAAGTACAAAAAAAAAAATCTGGGCAATGCCGAAGCAGGAAAAACCATTTACCATGAAATAGGAAGGGAGGAGGAACTAGCAGCAGGCATTGCACAGAAATGAAGGAAGGGGTGAATTTATAGGAAACCCAACTGCATTATCCTGAAACAAAGCATGGACAATTTCAGAAACTCCCAAGTCACTTCCACTCTGGATATTTATGGAGGAGGCAGGGACGTCCCTCCCAGGCAGAGTATCGGGAACAAGCCTGGGGGACTGTGCGGAGAGAGAAGATAACTGGCTCCATCATTTGGCCTCTGTGAACCTTGATTTCATGAGGGCGCCCAGAGCCAGCAACTGCTGTAGCCACAAACCCTTACACTAATTCCACAATAAGACAGAGATAATTGCCACAAACACACCTGTATCTGTCATTCTCCGCCGCGCTCAGGGGTTCCTGAAACTCTCTGTTGTCATTAAAGACAGCTCAGCGTCCAGTTGCTCAGAAATATACACGGGCCCTTCTGAGCGGAGCAGAGTGGAGCTGCCGGGCTCCCGGTCCCTGGCCGGCTGGAGACAGCACATCCAGTCTCACTCCATATTTCTGCTTATTTTCTCTCTCTTCCTGTACTCCCTTTCCCAGGACAAGCTCCGCGGCCAGGAGTCTGTCTTGATTGATGGCATTTTACCTGGACCTCTCTTCTGCAGTTTTCTCCCTGATACTAGAAATGTGTGTGTGAGATTGTGTATACGTGTGTGGTTGTGTTATGTGGGTGTGTGCAAGTGTGGGTGTGTGCATGTGTGTGTATCTGTGAGTGTATGTGTGAGAATGGGTGTGCGTGTGTGTGCATGTGAGAGTATGTAAATGTGAGTGTGAATGTGAGTGTATGTGAATGTGAGTGAAAATGTGTGATTATGTGTGTGTGGGGGTGTCTATGAGTGTGTGAATGTGTGAGTGTGTGTGTGAATGTGAATGCATGCAAGTGTGGGTGTGTGTGAGTGTATGTGTGAGAGAGTGGGTGTGCATATGAGTATGTAAATGTGTGTGAGAGAATGTATGTGTGAGTGTATGTGTATGTGAATGTGAGTGAAAATGTGATTGTGTGTATGTGTGTGGAGGGGTGTCTATGTGTGAGAGTATGTGAGTGTGGATGTGTGTGAATGTGTGTGTGAATGTGAGAGTATGTGAGTGTATATGTGTGTGTATATGAGTGAAAAGGTGTGAGTGTATGTGTGTGTGTGAGTGTGTGAGAGTATATGAGTGTATGTGTGGATGTGTGTGACTGTCAGAGTATGTAGGGGTGTGTGTGTGTGTGTGAATGTGTGTGTGAATGTGAAAGTATGTATTTGTGTGAATGTGAGAGTATGTGAGTGTGTGTGTGAACGTGAGTGTGTGTGCATACATGCGCATGTGAACAGTCCATGGAGCTTAATCCCCTGGAGGAGGGGTTCTACAGCACCACATGCAGAAGGCATTCTGCTCAGAGAATGGCCTCCATTTTTCCGGGAACGCACCCGTTCGTTCCTCTATCAGAGGCACCAGCTACGGCTGCGGCTGCCCCGTCCTTGGTGAATGTACAACGACGCTTCTTGGCATGAGATGCAGACAGGCCCACACTTTGGGAAAGGGGCCAGAACCCGAGATGTATGTATGTATTTCCTCGCTAAGAAGAAACCGGAGGTCTAACCATGATGTCATAAGAATGATTGTTTAGAGGCCTGGAATGAGACCATCTAATTACCAGTCCAACCTGACTCACTGGTCCTTTCAAATCCAATAGTGTTTCTTAAAATAAATGCTGCAAATGATTTCATTCAGGGAAAGGCAGGTTGTGGCCATTTAATTATGGCTACAGATTAATGAATGAATAAAATATACTCTGGCTAAATTGTGGGAATATTTTCCAATTTTTCCCTAGAAAGCAGTATTCCACTGATCTAACCTGGGACGTGGGATTTTGTCCTAAACACGGCTTTGTGAGTGCAGAAGACAAAAGGAAACCAAAGATCTCTCTCATTGACACCAGGCCAGGGAAGGGCAGGCACCCACCCTCACCTGTAAATTCAGGTCTGGGGGTCCGGGTGCCTGCTCCGATGCCATGGAGAGGCGTTCCGTAAACTACAGCTGTGCTGAGAGCCCCATCTACACCAAGCCTTGGATCAGATGCCTCCATATTCCATTTCATTCATTTCTCGCGGCATATTTGGAATGGATAGTAATGTCCTAGCTTTACTGCTAAAGAAATTGAAGTGCAGAAGGACTCACCTAAGCTCATGTAGTTTGTGTCAGAGCCCAAATATGAACTCAAGTCATCAGACTCCAAAAGATTCTTCCTAAAATAATGCAGCTCCTTCTCACAGATGCAAAACCTTTGCTAGAAAAAAAAAAAAAGGAGAGAAGGTGATGATGTTAAATCATTCATCAGACAAAGACAGTCGTGGAGGCCCACTTTGTGAGAATATCTGAATGGTGCAGGGAACACACAGATGAATAAGACTCAGCTCTGCCCTCACGTAAGCAGCGTCTAGTGGTGAACTCAGATGGACACCAATGCATCCCCACGACATTAAAGGGATCATAAAAAATTAATAGAATTATGTGTCCTGCAAACAGCAAGGACAGGGACATTCATATCTAACAGTTGCAGGGAAGTTTTTCCAAAGGATAAGCTGCTCTTGCTGGCTGGGTTATGAAGGAGAATTGAAATTTGACAGATGGAGGTTTGGAAAGCCCTGTAGAGAGAGAGAGAAGGAGGTGGCGTGAGCAGTGTGGGCGGGCGGTGAGAGAGGAGGGCAGATTTGGGCCTGTGTAAGAGCCACACTCATGAGAGGCTCAAGCCCACCCCATCCCATGTGACCTCCAGGGAGTAAAAGTGGGATGCAGGTCACGTGTGCCAGGATGCTCAGTGACAGATCCAGAGATCTGCAAGCGGGCCGCTCCTTCCCCCGACAGGGAGTCCTGAGCACCTGCGGGGAACCAGCGCTGGGCCTGACACGAGGCTCCTTTTCTAGTGAGTCACCTCAAGTGAGGACAGCACAGGCAACGCTGGACACAGGAGGACACCCAGAGGGTCTGGGAAGGCACCTGAGCTGGGAGCTCAAGGCAGGAGAGGAAATAGGCAGCAAGGGAGAAGGGTGTCTTTCTGGGACAAAAGAGTCGCACCTGCAGAGGCACAGAGGTGTGAGAGAGAAAGGACCACGAGTGGCCAAGGGCAGGCAGTACACAGAGCTCCGGCAGGAGATGGAGGAGAGGGTGGCAAAGCCGCAGTTCCTGCAGTGTGGCCCGGGCTGGGCAGTGGCAGGTGCCCCTGACACCACGGGAGCTGCTGAGAGGGCAGCTGCGTGGGCAGATGTTTATCCCAGAGAGGGCAGCCATACAAGGGTTGGAGGGAGGTGGGGAGATCCGCTTCAGGCTGTGATGTTGGCTTAGGCTGGAGGGGAAAGAGCCCGGAGCTGGGGCAGACCTGGGGTTGTCCAGGAGGCGACACTGAATTAGTGTCTGGGGTCAGATCCATAGAGGGCAGGAGTCAGTACCTGCGTGGCTGGCTCGGTGAGGAAGAGAGGGGTGGGAGTGATGCATGAACTCTCTGAGGCTCCCACCGCAGCAGCTCCACTCCCAAGTATGGGGCTGGCAGGAGTGTCAGGACCAAGGGAGGATGGTGAGTTGGTTAGTTAAGTTTGAGCCGGTTGAGTTGAGATGTCTGCGTAGAGTCAGGTTCCACCATCACGAGGCATTTGGCAGATGGGCTGTGAGGTGAGGGGATCCAAGGCTTGGAAACAAAGTTTTGGGAGCAGTCACTGCCTGGCTGAGAAACTCACCCCAAAACAGCATGTCCCATCCACCCCAGTCCACCCAAAACAAGAAGGAAGATGTAGTTAAAGAGATAGAAAAGATCCATGTCATTATCAGATAAGCATCAAATGAAAATTGCATGAGCAGACATATGCTTAAGGATTTCTTGGAAAAATACAGCTGATGGGGTAGGATTCCCAGAGAAACTTAATCAGAGAAAAGCAGAGTCCCCAAAACATGTAAACAAAACAAAACAAAAAAGGCTGTTTTATTTCCCTTAAAGAAAGTTACAGAGAAACTACAAGGGGAGAGACAGCCAAGAAAGGATCGAGGGGGAAGGAGTGGGAAAGGGTTTGGTGGAGAGGGAGAGCACTGTGCAAATGTCAAGGTATAAAAGAACATGTGGACCTAGGGTTCCCTCCTCCCAGCCTGGTCCCATTGCTTCTGCAAAGCTGCATAGATAGTTGCACCCAGGTAGAAGCCCCAGGAAGTTCTTTCCAAACAAAGTAAACTTCCCACCTGGAGAGAAACTCCAGGGTAAAGATAAGGTTGCGGAGGAGGGCGGGAAGAAGGCCAAGTCCAGGCCAGCTTCTGCCCGGCAAAAACACCAGCAGGGAGCACTCCCAAAAGACAGGCAGCAGCTGACTTGGATGAGGCACAGGCTAAATCCACCAGGATGGATGCTTCTCTGAGTCTCAGGTACAGGAAGGTCTTAAGGTGGGCTCTGTGGCCAGAGGAGCAGGGTAGGGTCCTCATGAACAAGAACCCCCCACCCTGGGAGGACTCACATCTTTTACACCTGGCTACTCAGAGTGTGGGCTGTGGACCAGCAGCCTGACCTCCCCCAGGAGTGTGTTAGACCTGCATGACCTAAGCCCAGCACCCACGTTTCAACAATATCTCCTATCCTCTCCAAGCCCTGTGCACAGTGAGGATTGGGAAGCACAGCTGATGCAGAGAAGGACCATGGCCCCGGGCGGAGTCAGCTGGAGCAGCTCACACTCCCTTAGGGGAAGCAGCTTTGTAGAAGGTCTGGGGGCAAAGGATATGAACAAACATTTCCCAAAAGAAGACATTTATGCGGCCAACAAACATGAAAAAAAGCTCATCATCACAGGTCATTAGAGAAATGCAAATCAAAACCACAATGAGATACCATCTCATGCCAGTTTTAATGGCAATAATTAAAAAATCAGGAAACAACAGATGCTGGAGAAGATGTGAAGAAATAGGAACGCTTTTACACTGTTGGGAGTGTAAATTAGTTCAACCATTGTGGAAGACAGTGTGGCGATTCCTCAAGGATCTAGAACTAGAAATACCATTTGACTCAGAAATTCCATTACTGAGTATATGCCCAAAGGATTATAAATCATTCTACTATAAAGGCACATGCACATGTATGTTTATTGCAGCACTATTCACAATAGCAAAGACTTGGAACCAACCCAAATGCCCATCAATGATAGACTGGATAAAGAAAATGTGGCATATATATACCATGGAATACTATGCAGCCATGAAAAAGGATTTCATTTGTTTTGCAGGGACATGGATGAAGCTGGAAACCATCATTCTCAGCAAACTAACACAGGAACAGAAAACCAAACACTGCGTGTTCTCACTCATAAGTGGGAGTTGAACAATGAGAATGCATGGACACAGGGAGGGGAACATCACATACCGGGGCCTGTTGGGGAGTTGGGGGCTAGGGGAGGGATAGCATTAGGAAAAATACCTAATGTAGATGACAGGTTTGTGGGTGCAGCAAACCACCATGGCATGTGTATACCTGTGTAACCTGCATGTTCTGCACATGTACCCCAGAACTTACAGTATAATAATAATAAAAAAATAATTTTTATTATTTGCTTAAATGGTATGTAATTTTATATTGAGATACACAAAAAGACATAAATACAAAATATGGAATATTTAAGTCACACAATAAATTTGACATTATTTTAAAAAAAAGGAGAAGAAGGTCTGGGGGTCACATGGCCAGAGCTAAAACCCCAAATCTCCTCTCTCAGGTCATGTGAATTCAGGAAAGCCTCAGGACCCTTCAAAAGGCTGGAGAAGTTGAGGTGATGAAGCTGCTTTCCTCAGGGGTTGATTGGAGAATTGAGTGAGGCAGCCCCTGCAAAGGCAGCATCCTGGTGGCCAGGACAGCTACGGCCACATGTGCCTTATCAACGGTCACCAGCTATAGACAGCACCCACCTGCCCCCTCACTGCACACCCATGCCTTCCTGGAAACACAAATCCACTGGCTCCAGGCACCGCCTTTGGAATAATCCCTCACACGTGAACGGCACTGCCAGCTCTCTCTGTGTTCATTCTCACACTCCCTGCAGACCCCCTCGACACCCCCATGGTTTCTCAGGAAGGAGATGAGATTGTTTGTAAGAATATGCACGCACACACTTTCAATCAGCTTGGATTCTTAGCACGTGGGTTTGCATGCCTTTTCCAAAACTCTGCCTCTGAACTTGGAGGAGCACCTGCTCAGCTCACAATGGCCTGTGCAGGGGCTGGGGTGACCCTGGGCTTAGTTAGAACATCAACACATGAGGGTCTTTTGAAGTAGCCACCACTGGGAGTTAATCACACTGACTGTAACACTATACAGACTCCTTAGAAATCGGAAAGCAGGGAGAGCTCCAGGATCATGACAGGAGGCTCGTGTAAGCTTTATACCCAAACTGGAAAAGGCCAAAATTGAACAAATAAATGAAGAGAAAGAAAGAAAATAAATTGCTTTGGGAAGTCTGGCCACAGATTCAGTGCTTTTTCTATCAAACTACCAATAACATTATTCACAGAATTAGAAAAACTATTTAAAAATTCATATGGAACCAAAAAAGCACCCAAGTAGCCAAGGCAATCCTAAGCAAAAAGAACAAAGCTGGAGGCATCACATTACCCAACTTCAAAGTCTACCACAAGTCTACAGTAACCAAAACAGCATGGTACAAAAACAGACACATAGTCCAACGGAACAGAATACAGAGCCCCCAAATAAAGCCACACACCTACAACCATCTGATCTTTGACAAAGTTGACAAAAACAAGCAATGGAGAAAGAGCTCCCTATTCAACAAATGGGGTGCGATAACTGGCTGGCCATATGCAGAAGACTGAAACTGGATCCCTTCCCTAAACTACGTACAAATATCAACTCAAGATAGATTAAAGACTTAAATGTAAAACACAAAACTATAAAAACCCTGAAGGATAGCCTAGGGCATGGGACCCTGAGATCTGCCACGGGGACATTCATGGATGGGCCCAAGAACCTGCAACTCCTGAACTCTTAGGGTTAGCAATGGAAGCCCTTTCCCTTTGGCTAGAGAATGTGCAATGACCTCACCTGAAGCAAATGTCTCAGGTGGTTCTGTGCCTCTTCTGGTGCATCCCACCGGCCCCTCAATGCCTCTAGGTCAATGACCAGGTCACAATCTCAGGCCAGACAAGGAAAAGAAGTCCAGACCCTGCCCTGGCAGGAGCTAGCTGGCATGGCAAAGACATGCAGGGCCTAGTAGATACATACTGTTAGAACCCAGCATGGAGCGTGATAGTGAGTGATGAGTGTTGGGCCCAGGGGGGGCCGAAGGCAAGGTTGGAGAAGAAGAATGTGTTGATGTGGGGGTGCTCACCTATGACTTGGAATCTTTGCAAGGACAGGGGCCTCTGCAGCTGGTTGTGCCAGTCCGTTGAAGCCGTTTTTTGAAGCCTGGAAGAGGGACAGGCAACAGGAATGAGTGGAGATGGCAGAACTCCCTTGTTAATGGAGAGGTCTGGGCCAGAAGGCTAAGGCAAGTATGGATGGGAGGTGTATTTATTCTGAGACGCGTGGGGCACCAGCCTCTCTAAGGAGCACAGTGATGTCTGTCCTCGAAGGCCAGGGCTGGCAGCCAGAGGCTCTGCCATGGTGTGGATGGGGACAATGGGACCCAGAGCAGCACAAGCTGGGGAACAATGACCCTTGCACGCCAGGTAGATACAGCCACCGTCATGGGTGCCAAGGCCAGCATGGCCATTCATGTATGACCACAGGGACCTCTGGAGCTGGCCAATGGGTCACTGTGCTCCTGGGGGTGAGGGAATGACAGCCAGTGAGGACACTGCCTGTCGTACCTCTATCATAATTTTCAAAAACGTAAGAGTTACAAACAACTTGGAAGTAGACTGATGTCAGTTGCCACAGTGAATAACGATGATCCTACCCTAATATCCAGACCTCAGTCAGTTTACAGTCCCCGGAGCTCACTGCTGAGTTTTCCAAGGATGTGGATGAGGAAGATGTGAAGTTAGAAAGAACAGAAAAACAACAGCCCAGAGTTTCAAAATAGTCTGGGGTTGATGAAGAGCTGCAAGCTGATTAGCGCTGCTGATAACAGATGGTGGCTCCAATACATGCAACAGTTGGAGTGAGTGCTTAACACAGTTAGTGTCCAATCATTAAAGTTTCCATAAAAGGTGGGTACTATTATTACCCCCCTTTTTCAGGCGAGAAAGATGGAGACATTGAGAGGTTAAGGTGGGTTGCCCAAGGTCAAAGCATCCATCTTTACCTCAGTTGCTCCTGCCCACCATGCTGTGAAATGGGAGGTGCACATAGTCAGGGTCTGAAAAAGGTTGGCTGGATGGATGGTGAGGAAGAGGTCTCACTTCGCAGGGAAAAGAGAAAGCCTCGGCCATCATGGCAGACAGTACAAGCTGTCACCAGAGTAGACTGAGTTTGGTGAGGCTTGAAGATGCAGCTCAGATGGGGCAAACATCGCTGGAGGAGACAAGAGCTGTCCACAGTGACCAGGAGGGAGAACTCATGTCTGGGCCCCGCGCCTGCTCCACAGCTTCCAGGGACATGGCTAGGCTCTGCTGGAGTCTTCTTGACATTTGGAAATTTCTGGGCCCATTGTGCTGTCTTCTGGAATTTTTGGTGCCATCCAATAATTTAGAGAGCTACGAGGTCATCAAGCCTTACAGAATTTCTGAAGAAAAAGAGGGCATTTGCAAAATGAGGGCATTGCCCCTCTTGCCAAAGAGAAGAGCAAGGAACAAATAGGTTAATTAATTTTTCCTGAGGTCCCACCAAGAGTCAGCTGCATAACTGGATAAGAAAATTTCACTCTAATGATTTTATGAAGGAGGTACTCCGTGTCCACCTTCGCATTTTCCAAGTCACCAGGGCACTCCCGCTGCACCTCGGTCCAGGCCTGCATCCACTCCTTGCACCAACTATTCCACTTGAAGCTGTCAGTGCTGTCTTAAGATTGACGAAATCCCCTCAAACATGCGATTTCATTTGATCCACAGAGGGCTGGAGCAGACGGAGGGCAGGAGCAGACGGAGGGCAGGAGCAGACGGAGGGCAGGAGCACACGGAGGGCAGGAGCACGTGGAGGGGGAGGAGCACACAGTTGAGGGAATATAGAGGGAAGCTGGGGGAGGCGGAGGAGAGGTGGGGGCAGGACCAGGCACTGGTTCTCTCTACTGCATAGGAGTCTGATCTCCACTGCCCGGTGGCTCCTGGCTGTGGGCTCTCAGGTGCTCAGGTGCTTACGTGGGTGCTGCTGTGCTCACCCCAGCAAGTCACTCGGGAACATGGCCAACTGCCTGCGGGGCCTGCTGCCCAGCTTCAGATGCCTGGGAGGCAGCCACTGAGCCATGAGAAGATGCTTCCTGGACCAGACAAGAAACAGCGGGAGGTGGTGGTGGGGGGCAGTGGAGTTCTGAGATATATGGAGGATAGATTAGACCCAGTATGCTCACTGCTCCTTGGCACATGGATCTACTGGGGCTCTCAGAGGCAAGCACAGGTTTCACCCCCAGTGCTGCCAGAAACTGCACCTGCCTCCTCCTCTCAGCCTGGCCAACTCCAATTCAGCCAGGAGGTCTCCTGTTTCTCACCACTGCCTGCTGAAGTCTTCCTGTCTGTCGAGGCCCCAGAAGTCTGGTGGAAGCCATTCTCCCACCGAGACCACGGTGTACTCACTTCTGCACAGTGGCTCTCTGTGCTATAATGTACCCATCTGTCTCTGCTCTCTTGGGTGCAGCGCAGCCTCTATCCTGCTCGCAAAGTACTCTGATGCCATCCACGTTTCTGGGGAGGTGCGTCCCTCAGTGAGTGTCCCCTGAGTGTGGGGATGTTTGAATGAGTGAGTGAATGACTGCATTGCCAGCCTGCAGCTCGGGGGTGACGTACACTGGGTGCATAATAAGCGTCCCTTCCATGAGCGTTTGAGGGACTCAGCTGTGACTCCAGCCCTTGGCTATGCTTCTTTAGCAAAGGGAGCCCTTCTGTGTCTGCCTCGGCAGTGGCTATGACCGTGTGACCAAGGGCCCCTCTAGCCCCCACGGAGGGCTGAACAAGGGTCCCAAAAGGGGACCTACATCAGGTCTGAATTCCTGGCCCCTGTAAATGCCACCTTATGTGGCAAAAAGGACTTTGAAGATGTGATGACATCGAGAAGCTTGAGCTGGGGAGATCTTCCTGGATTATCTAGATACATCCTAAGAATGACATCACAAGCGTCCTTACAAGAGGGGGGCCGAAGGAGAGGTCCCTACAGAAGAAGAGAGGGCAGTATGGCGGCTGAAGCGAGGTGCCATGCTGGGGCTTGAAGAAGGAGGAAGTGGCTGTGGGCCAAAGAACTTCAATCCAGAAGCTGGAGAAGCAAGAAACAAATTATCTCCTAAAGCCTCCAATAGGAGTCAGTCCTGCTGATGCCTTGATTTCAGCTCATTGACGTGGATTTCAGATTTCTGACCTCCAAACCTAGGGGAGCGAGTGTGCGTGGCTTTAAGGCAGCCAGCTTGGGGTATTTTTTCATGGCAGCATAGGTGGGTGTCACACACTCCTGCCTGGCCCCTTCTCCTCATGTGGGAAGAAGTGGCCAGGACACCTGTGCCTCCTCTGGGCCATGGACAGGCACCTGGAGCTGCTCTCCTGCTGGGTGGGGCCTCCCAGCTTTCCAAGCCCTGCTCGTCCTTCGTAAGTCCATGGGCCAAGTCCTCGGCATTGTAAATTAAACTCTAAGGACAGCATTGGCTTCTTCCCTGACTCGGAGGCTGTGACTCGCACAAAGCCCAGGGTAGGGGGAGGTGGCCCTTGTCTCCAGACCACATGGCCTCGGTGGATGCCACCCTGTCTCTACCATCACTACCCAACAGCAAAAGCTATGTGTTCCTTTGACAACGATGTCACAGTGAGCTTGCTTGTGTGTCTTAGTCATTAACCTTAGGACTGTCTTCTCTTTCTGGCCATTAAACTTTCTATTTACCAGATTATTCTCAATCGATGTCATGACGAGCAAAAATCGACGTAGTTAGACACGTGCACAGATGTGTCCAGGCACTTATTTCTTTTGAATTTGTTGCATGAGTAAAAGGACCACACAGAGCAAGGCTTACATTTCTCGAGGTTACCATCATATGTATATTTTCTACCTGCAGAAGGAAAGGTCTTAAAAAGCCACAGTCATCTTCATTTCTATTGGAAGTAACCTGACTGTTAGTGAAAAGCTGGATTATCTGTCCACCTATCTGAGCAGTCTGACCCTGCCAGGAACACTGGCTTGGCCCTTCCAAGGCTGCAGCATGGTGGGAAGGGAGGCCCTGGTGCCTGAGTGATGAGGGTCATGGCAAATTTCACAAACAACTGTCCCCTAGAATCACACTGAAATATCTGGGTTCCTTCCACCGGGTCCCTTACCTCTCCTCCTAGCTGCCAACGTGATCTGTCCACTATTAACAGCTCAGCAGATGGTGCATAAAATAGGAAGCCATTTCCAAAACTACGTAAACTCCCCAACTCTGAGAGGCACATAAAGTCTGATTAATCATCTGGAACAGAATCTTCAACCTCCAGCTCATCGAAAATGTGATTATTTCTGTCCATGTTTGAATATTTTCTGGAATAGCAAGAACATGCATATCCAGGAGATGACAGCTTCTGGCTGGGCGAGAATGGAGAGCGATTCCCCTCCGCTGGCCCATTGTGAGGGCTGCCCCTGAATCCTCATTTCTTTCTCACTTCTCTCTTTTTTGTTAACCACCTACGAATGCCCTGGCCAAGCTCAGTGTGTGCCTCGTGGAGAGCACACAACATATAGTTTAGCGCTTGCCAGTCTCCCGAGGCTGCTGTAATAAATTATCATGAGAAATGTATTCTTTCACAGATTTGGAGGCCAGAAGGCAGTACTCCCTCCAAACGCTCCAGGGAGAATCCTTCCTGCCTTGCCCAGCATCTGGTGGCTTGGCCTTCCTGGGCTTGTGCTAGTGCCGCGTCCGTCTCTCCTCAGTCTTCAGGAGGACTTCTTCTCTGTGTCCCACCTCTTCACCTCTCTCTCTCTCTCTTCGCCTGGTAAGGACGCATGTCATTGAATCTAGGGCTCACCCTAATCCAGGACGATCTGATCTTGAGATCCTCAACTTCATTACATCCACAGAGACGTGACTGCCAGATAAAATCACCTTCACAGACTCTTTGAGGGGCCGCTACTCAGCCCCTACAGCATCCAATCTAGTCAGCCTGCTGTTGCTGGCCCAGATGCATTTACTTCTTGGAGAAGAAAATTACCATCATGTTTAAAAAAGTGAATATGCACGGCTGTGGGTGAGCATAAGGAGCCCCGAGTTGGATTCTGAGAGGAGGCACCTGGCTGACTCCTGCAGGGGCTGTGTGTTTCACTCTAGCTCCTGGACGTTGGCCACCGCCACCCGGCCTCAGTGTCCTCATGCAGGACTGGGGTGCCTTGAACAACCGAACTTTATTCTCCCGAAGTCTCAGAGGCTGGAAGTCCAAGATCACAGTGTTGGCAGGGTTGGTTTCTTCTGTGAACGTGAGTTATCTGAAAAGGACTTCAGAGGAAAGAGATTTTATTCCAGCAAACAATTTGCAAACCTGGGAGACACAACAGTCCCTTCCGGAGAACAAAGGGAAGGCTCAGGTTTTATAACAGACCAGGTTCCCCATCAGGTCTGCTTATGCAAATGAAGGATTGAAATCCACTGAGTTCTGATTGGTTGATACAGCTGAGCCCTGATTGGCTGAGGCAGGTGAGCTCTTGATTGGTTGGTTCAGGTGAGCACTGGTGTCCCACAGCTGAATAGAGGTGGGGGTTTTCAAGGCACTCAGAGTACAAGTGTGACCTCTAGTCAGCAAAGTCTGTTTGGCTCTGTTTTAGGCCCAGTTAGCCACTCGGGATCCATCTTGAAGGACTGGCTCCTTCAGGTTCACATTTGTGCACATTTGTGCACACTTTGAAGGCCTCTCTCCTGGCCTGGTAGATGCTGTCTTCTCCCTAGGCCTCACATGGGCATCCCTCTGTGGGTGTCTGTGTCCTCATCTCTTCTTCTTAGTCCTGTTGGGTTAGGTCCCACTGTAAAACCTCATTTTACCTATTTAATTGCTTCCTTAAAGCCTCTAGCTCCAAATATGGTCACCATGTGAAGTACTGGGGGTTGGGACTTCAACATACACGTTTGAGGGGCCATAATTCAGCCCCAAACATCCCCTAAAGCAATCCTACAAGTGTGTATCCTTGCTCCAAATTCACCTAACACGTATGGAGCCCCTGCTGGGGGCCTTCCTTGTGCTGGGGATGGAAGGCAAGGGAGCGAGGCATTCAGCCTCATTGGTGGCCTTAGTGGAGCTGCCGTTGAATGATAGAGGCTGAGTGCACCAGCTGTCCCATGACCCACCCGTGGGGGTTCAAGGAAGGGAGGACCATCCTTGAGATGCCAGATGTAGCCATCTGACCTCAGGAGAAGGCAGGGACACACGCAGTGGTGCCAGCTGGTTATCTTACAGGCTCTGAGAAGTGCTGCAACGTAGGAAGAAAGAAGTCCCCGGATGTCACCTCCTCTCCCCCAGACCCAGACGTTATCTCACAGTCCAGCTGGCAGCCTAAACAAGGACTGTTAGATTTTAAAAACGAGGCCGGGTGTGGTGCCTCACGCCTATAATCCCAGCACTTTGGGAGGCCAAGGCGGGCAGATCACAAGGTCAGGAGATCGAGACCATCCTGGCTAACACAGTGAAACCCTGTCTCTACTAAAAATACAAAAATTTAGCTGAGTGTGGTGGCGGGCACCTGTAATCCCAGCTACTCGGGAGACTGAGGCAGGAGAATCACTTGAACCTGAGAGGTGGAGGTTGCAGTGAGCTGAGATTGCACCATTGCACTCCAGCCTGGGTGACAGAGCGAGACTCCATTTCAAAACAAAAAACAAAACAAAACAAAAACAAACAAACAAAAAAAGCACAGGATGCTGATTCAAGTTCAAGTTCAGATAAAAAAAAGTTACTGCTTTAATAGAATGAGTCTGCATTAGTCAGCTTGGTTGCAATAACAGACACCATTGGCTGGATGGCTTTAACAACAGGGGTTGATTTCTCATAGCTCTGGAGACCAGGGAGTCCAAAATCAAAGTGCTTGTAAGGTAGGTTTTACTCTGAGGCCTCTTCTGTTGCTGGCTGGTTGGTGGCTGGCAGCTTGCTGCGTGCTCACGTGACCTCTTCTTTGGGAGAGAATGAGAGCGTCCTCTGGTGCCTTTTCTTATAGGGGACACCAATCCTAGTGCACCAGGGCCCCTCTTCATGACCTCATGTAACCTTCATTACTTCTGCAGAGGCCGTATCTCCAAGTGTGTTCTCATTGGGGATTAGGGTTTTCAACAGATCCATTTTGAAGGAACATAACATTCAGTGTGTAAAGAATCCCAGGTATTGTATGGGACAAAATTATACTGAAAACATTCATCGTGTACCTGAAATTTTGACTCTGAAATTAACACATCATCCTGTCTTTTTTCTGGCAGCCCTAACTTAAACGCAACCTCTATGCAAAAGGTCAGTCAGGACCCGGTGGTCAGAGACTTAGGCCCCTTAAGGGTTCCCCAAGTCCTGAATGTGGCGTCCGCTCAGCACGCACACCTCCCCGTCCCCAGGTACTGGATGGCTTTCTGAAGAAGACCTCCTGTGAACACTGTTGGCTCAGCTTGTGTCTGTCTGGCAAGAATGTCCAGGCCTGGAAGCAGGTGCCTGCAGTGTGAGTCCCTGGTGTGAGTCCCAGCTGCATGTTTTGAGAAAATGCACTTTTGAGGGTCTGTAGAGAGTTGCAGATATTATATGTGGATCTACCAACACAAGCATCTGGTCCACCACAAACACCTGCGGATGTAAAGCCCCCTCACCCTGCGCAGACCCCTCCTGCGGAGAAGACTGAATGCACCGGCGTACCCAGCAGGCTGACACAGGGATGGATCGTCTTAGCAGCCTTTCCTCTAAATTCCAAAAGTATTTTTAGTCATAACCGTGTTACAATCTTGACCCACTGTTTAACTTCTAAAAGAATTAACAATTTTCAAATAATACATTTCCAAGATATCAGAACTCAATGAAATACTTCATGTGTGCGACAAAATTTGCATATGCCAAATAAAATATTACACCACGAAGTTTGCAGGCTACTTCTCTGTTTCGGATTTTAAATGTGGGTAAAAACTTCAAGTGGCCACACAGAACCCTGGAGCTGCCATGTTCCAGGGCCTCTTCTGTGGAGTCCCCGTGCCACGGCTGCTCACTGCAAATCAGCTCCTTGGACAGAAGCCAGTGCAGTGATGCAGAGCAAGGCCACTGATGCTCTGTAAGTCCCATACGCATGTCACCTTTGGCTTAAAATCAACCCATATGGCTGAGCCCACCTGCATTGGGGCCCCCTGTGTAACCAGAGTTTTTAAAAAATCAAATTTCATGTAAAAAATAATGTTTGTTAAAGGTTGAATAATACAAATAAGTTAATTTTAAGTTGTATTAGTCAAGGTTCTCCAAAGAAACAGAACCAATAGGATAAACATGTGTGTATGTGCATACACACACATCTCTGTATAGATTTATATATAGAGAGAGAGTGAGCTGGGGGAGAGAGAGAGAAAGGATGGGGAGAGGTTTATTATAAGGAAGTGGCAGCCGGGTGCAGTGACTCACACCTGTAATCCCAGAACTTTGGGAGGCCAAGGCGTGAGGATCACCTGAGGTTAGGCATTTGAGATAAACCTGGCCAGCGTGGCAAAACCCCATCTCTACTAAAAATACAAAAATTAGCCAGGCATAGTGGTGCACACCTATAGTCCCAGCTACTCAAGAGGCTAAGGCAGGAGAATCACTTGAACCTGGGAGGTGGAGGCTTCAGCAAGCCGAGATCGCACCACTGCACTCCAGCCTGTGCAACAGAGTGAGACTCCATCTCAAAAAAAAAAAAAATTATAAAATAAATAAATAAATAAAAATAAGGAAGTGGCTCATGGGATTATGAAAACGGAGAAGCCTCATGATCTGCCATCGCAAGCTGGAGACCCCCGAGAGCTGGTAGTTAACTTCCAGCCTGAGTCTGAAGGCCCGAGAGCCGGAAGAGCTGGCAGTGTAAACCCCAGTTCCCAAGGCAGGAGAAGAACAAGTTCCTGCTCTTGCTGGCAGAAGGAAACAAAAGAGAGGTGAATTCCTGCATACTCAGCCTTTGTTCTTCTCAGGACCTCAAGGGATTGGAAGATCTCCACCAACTCTACTCCCACTGAACCCATCTATTCACATGCAAATCTCCCCCAAACACCACCACAGAGACATCTAAAAGGAACATTTAATCTGGGCACCCAGTCAAGTCGACACATGAAATTAACTAATACTGAGGTACATGTCTATTGACATATATTTGTATATATGCACACGCACGAGTGTACATGCACATATCTGTGTATGTGAGTATATGTGTGTGATTAAAAACTCAGTGGTAAATAGAGAAATTGCTTAGAATGTAGACCAAGAAAGGTTTTTTTTCACAAGTAAGGGATATTTTATTACTAGTAGTGTTCAAAATTGCCAATGAAAAGTGACAATAAAAAGCCTGCTGGCTTTTCCTGGGTTTTATAATGGGTGTTAAATTCTCTGCAGACAATATTCTCATTTAATGTCTATGCTGAAAGCTGCTGTTCCCACTGCCCTGGCCTTGGGGTGACATCCCTTTCCTACCTGTCCCCGGGCAAGTCTCCAGATCTTTTGGGTCTTGAGTTGGGAGAGTCACAGATATTCAGGGTGACCCAAAAAGCTAACTCTTCCAATCAGCCTAGGCTCCAGCCCTGCCTCAGTCACGGTCTCAGCATGCCAGGGTGGATCCACTCATCCATCCACCCACCCATCCACCCATCTATCCACTCATCCATCAACCCACCCACCCATCCACCCATCTATGCATCCGTTCTTCTACCCATCTACCCATTCATCCATTCAACCATCCAGCAACCCACCCATCCATCCATCCATCAAACAACCAACTATCCATCAGTCCAACCATCCACCCATCTATATACCCATTCACTCATCCATACATGTATCCACTCACTCATTCACCCATCCATTTATTCATCCATCCCTCCATTCATCCAAGATTTGCTTAGAACTCTTTGTATTTGGCCAGTGAATTTAGGAATACACGTTTATCAGTCCTAGCCTTGGAGAAGCCATCTAGTGGGAGGTGGGGAAATAGATTAATAAACAGATAGGTACGGCAAGACTCCCTGTTTTGTAAACTTTGTAAATGAAAGAGCCAAGCCTGGATTTCTTCTCATTGCATTCATCGATAATTATATGTTGAATGAATGAATGAGTGTAATGGGAGCGTCATAGCACAGTCTAAGGAGTACAGGCTTTGGTCCAGATCGACCTAGGTTCAACATCCAGTTCTATGTAGCCCTGTGTAAATCCCCACCTTCCTTCTTGATCCTCAGTGTTCTTATCTATAAAATGAGAATGAAAAATGCATACTTCTCAGTGTAATTTCAAGCATTAGAATGACACGTGTGAAGAGGCATCTTTATCACTCAATAGTCACTGGTGGTAGTGGCCAATTATCATAACAATAAAGGGCACTGTAGGATCTGAAGGATGCGAAGAGATCAAGGAACAATCTTGGGACCAGTCAGCTCTGGGCAGCGAGTGGAAGGGACAGGGTCCAGTCTGAAGGTGGAGCTGAGGGTTGCAATTGAGTCTGGAGCTAAGAGTGTGGAACTAGGGGTTTAAACCAGGATGTGAGTAGTTTTAGAGCAGATAACAGGAGGGCTGGAAGGCACTTAGGCAAGATCTTGGGACAAAAACCCATGTTTCCATGTGAGTGTAGAAACATGCAGGTTCATTCTGCATCCAAGAAGTGAGTACTGGACAAGGAGCCAGAAGGCCCCTCAGCTTGACAACACATGACCTCCCCATAGCATGGATGGCCAAGACTGATGATGTCCTAAGCCAATTCCAGTGATCTCTCAGAGGCTCCCTGGAGTCTCTCCGAGGCTCCAGTGATCACTCCAGTGATCACTCCAGTGATCTCTCGGAGCCCAAAACAGAGGATCTGAAATGCAATCAGCAGTCAGTGGGAAAAGGCACCAAGAGTGATCAGCGATGTCTGCCACCAGCAGAGGTGGACAAAACAGTGCACAGAGGTGGACAAACTCATGAGCTGGAGTAGACAAAGTCAAGAGAAGAGGTGAATAAAGTCATGCACAGAGGAGGACAAAGCTATGGGCAGAGGTAGACAAAGCCAATGAGCAGAGTTGAACAAAGCCATGTGCAAGGGTGGACAAAGCCATGTGTAGAGGTGAACAAAGCCTCAAGAAGAGGTGAACAAAGCGATGAGCCGGGGTGGACAACGTTATGAGCAGGGGTGGACAAAACCATGAGAAGAGGGGAATGAAGCTGTGAGGAGGGGTAGTTAAAGTTATGAGCAGGGGTGGGCAAAGTCACGAGAAGAGGTGAATGAAGCCATGTGCAGGGGTGGACAAAGCCATGCACAGATGTGAACACAGTCTTGACTGGGGATGGACAAAACCGTGAGCAGAGGTAGATAAAGCCAGGTGCAGAGACGAACAAAAGCATGAGAAGAGATGGAGAAAACCATGCACAGGGGCAGACAAAGCCATAAGCAGAGGTGGACAAAGCCATGTACAGATGTGAACACAGCCATGACTGGGGATGGACAAAGCCATGAGCAGGGGTAGATAAAGCCAGGTGCAGAGACAGACAAAAGCATGAGAAGAGACGGACAAAACCACGCACAGGGGCAGACAAAGCCATGTGCAGAGAGGGACAAAGCCATGATGTGTGGGCTCTTTTCCATCCATCAAAACTCAAGGCCTGGCAAATGTATAAATTCAACACCTTGTGATCCCAGAGAATTAGCCCCTCATGATCACACTCAGAGTGACAAATCTCACATGGGCTGAAGAAAAATAAAATGACAGTTAGCCCGAGGGGCTAAACCACTGCCTTCTCCTACCCAAAGCCCCCGCTACACACACTGAAGTATAATCACCACAGTCATGCTGAGAATGCTGCTGAGAGGCTACAGAATCAGGGCACGGTGGGGAGGGGCACTGTGGTGATGGCTGATTTCATGTGTCAACTTGCCTGGGCCGTGGGGTGCCCAGACGGCTGGCAAGCCATTATTTCTGGGTGTGTTTGTGGGGAGTTTCCTCAAGAGATGAGTATTTGAATCAGGGGACAAGGTAAAGAAGACCCTTCCTCCCTACTGTAGGTGGACACCATTCAATCCACTTAGGGCTCCCATAGAATAAACAGGCAGGGGCAGGGAGAATCCTCTCTCTCTTCTTGAGCTGGGAATCCACCTTCTCCTGCCCTAGGACATCTGTTCTCCTGCTTCTCAGGCCTCTGGACTGAGGGACTCACACAGCACTTTCTGTCTCACAGTTCTGAGGCTTTCAGGCTCAGACTGAATTAAGCCACCAGCTTCCCTGCTTCTCCAGCTTGCAGACAGCACGGCGTGGGACTTAGCCTCCGCATGAGCCAATTCCCATAATAAATCTCCTCTTAAGTCTCTACATATCCTATTGGTTCTGTTTCCCTGGAGAAACCTGACTAATCCACTTGTATTGGATCACATTTCATGGAGGCTACCACTGGCACGCGGAGAGCAAGGCCCAGAAGGAGGGGGCCTCGAGTGGGGGCTCTCACGCCTCCGGTTGCATCAAGCAATCAAGCTGGAAGCCTGCAACCACCTCTGGCCTCCGGACTCAGCCTTCCTCTCTTGGCCCCTGACATCCCACAACACATTTCTTCTTAGACCTGTGTGTCCAAGGATCTAAATGCCCTCAAGTTGTGCTTCTGTGGACTGAGAACGTCTCCCTTCTCCATCGGGAAGCTGGTTCTAGCTACCCTTCTCAGGCAACCACTTTTCCTCTTATTTTTAGGTTATTTCTCCCCATCTCTGCATTTCGTTCACGCTGCCTGGTAACTGACTGTTACCATCTCTTTTCCTGACCAGACTCTGAGGTCTTCAATGGCAAAGGCTGGGTTTTATCTGCCTCTGAATTTCCAGGCCCCACGCAGGATTCCTGGCCACATGGATGGGCTGTGGGCTGAGTGCTTCTGTGGCTGATTAACTTGACACAATATAAACACTCCTGGTTCACAAGTGAAGCGCCTTGCTCCCAGCTTGCTTCATCTGTTCCTTTGTTCCTCTGACAAAGACTGAGCTGCCCGCACAAACACCATGGGAGAAGGTGTGAGCTCCCAGGGGAGGAAAGACATGTCCTTCACCACCACTCAGGTGGTGGGGAGTGCAGAGCAGAAATCGCTTCGCTAACGTGTGCTGAGCACCTGGGAGGTGTCCTGCACATGGGGTCTCTGACCTGGCCTGGAAGTTGGGCAGGTTGGACATCACCCCGAGGCTTGCTTTCCACCTGAACTCCTCCCCTACCTGCATGTACGTGGTTGGACCCCACTGCTTGGGTTTCCTCCCCAGCAGAGCACAAGAACAGCCAAGGATTTCCTGCTTTAAGAGTGGGAGTTAAAAGCTTGTCATTGTAATATACTATAGAAACAAACTAGTGTTATTGGCAAGAGGTAAGAAGACATTTCTAGCCCAGGAATAAGTATATTAGTTTGCATTTATGTGGTGTTGCCTTTTATCCCCCCGTGTTCAAACTGCTTTGACAGTGATGACCTCATTTGTCCTCACAACATCCCCATGGGACAGGAAAGGTCTCTCACCAGGAGCAATCAGGGAAACCATAGAATAGAGAGGTCCAGTGCCTGCCTCAAGATCACACAGCCCATTAACAACACCAGGACCCCCTCATCACGCCTGTACGTGGCCTCCTGTGAGCCTGGCATCTCTGCAGTGAATATTAACACAGCTTCCTTCTGTGATGTCTTGGAGGCAGCTGGGTTGAAGAGCTGCAGGGGCATTAAGGATCATTCCCCTTTGTAAAAAACGTATCCCTGATTTATATACACAGGGGGACTGGGGAAGAGAGGGGGCTTGAAGTCAGATGCACAAATGCTGATGTGTGAGCATGTGTGTGCATGTGTGTTTGTGTGTGTGCATGTGTGTTTGTATGTGTGCATGTGTGTGTGCGTGTGTTTGTGTATGTGCATTTGCATGTGTGCGTGTGCCTGTGTGCATGCATGTGTGTGCACCTCCCACTCCCCACCCAAACTGAGCACGCCGGGCTGCATGAGCGTCATGTGTCTGTCAGCACAAAGTACCACAAACCAGGTGGCATAAAACGACACAAATGCATCCTCACAGTTCTGGAGGCCAAAAGTCCAAAATCAAGGTGCCAGCAGGGCGGGGCTCTCCCTGGAGAGTCTAAGGGAGGATCCTTCCTGCTTCTGCTTTTCCAGCTTCTGGTGGCCCCGGACGTTCCTGATACGTGGCTGCATCACTGCAGTCTCTGCCTCCATCTTCTTCTCTGTGGCTTCTCCCATAGGTTTTCCAGTGTGTGTGCGCATGTGTGTGTATCTCTGAGTCTCTTTTCTTCTTATAAAGACACCAGTTGTATTGGACTCAGGGTTTGTCCTAGTCCAAACAAGGTCATATTGATAGGTATCGGGGATAGGACTTGAACACATCTCTTTGGGAGCCACAGTTTAACCTATAACATGGAGGACGAGAGGAGAAGGGAAGAAAATCACCCTCTAACAGCAACCCCATCATGGGCCAGATGCCATCCTGGAGTGTCCACCTGTCCATCAGTGCATCACAGGATGACAATGGTGAGCCCAGTTTTCATATGAGGAGGCAAAAGCCCAGAGATCCAGTGACTCTGCACAGTCACTGGAATTTGGAGGTAGGGCCAGGTCTACTAGCCTAGTGTCTCGACCACATGACCCAGTATCTTCTCTTACCAGAGCAAAGCTCCTTCACTTGGATGTCCCCCCAGGGCCAATGTGATCAGAAAGAAAGCCATGGAACCATAGAAGAAATAGTGTTTTCTACCCCACCAGCCTCAGTCCATGCCCGGGAGGGAAGGTGCAGGACCCACCTTGACCCCAGGCTCGGCCCTGTGTGCTGCTTTGCATTTAGTCCCTGATGTGTTTTCCTTTGTTGTGCTTGGAGGGTTTTGTGGGGTCAGTGTGTGATCATCTATGGGAGAGTCCTTCTGCCATTGAACTCTGGATGGTACAGCGTTTGCACCATTATCTCGTGGTGCAGGAAATGGAGGAAATGAGAGGAGAGACATAAACCTTGCCTGAAGTCTCAGGGGAGCAGGTGGCAGAGAAGGCTGGCCCCTAAGAACTACCTGACACCCCAACTCCTGCCTGTTTTGCTTGACGAGGCTTCCTCCCCGTCACGATCCTCAGGCCCCTGGGACGATTCAAGTGGGAGCCAGGGCTTCAGAGAGCACCATGGAGAAGCCAAAGCTCCACCACACCCCTGCTTCTGTTCTTCAGCACGGACACACACACAGCGAGTAACTGGCAGGCAGGTGCACCTGACTGAAGCCCCTATTATGGGCTGGATTGTGTCCCCCCAAAACATACATTAAACTCCTGAGATGCAGTACCTGTGAATGTGACCTTATTTGGAGATAGGATCTTTAAAGATGTAATCAGGCGGGTAGATCACCTGAGGTCAGGAGTTCGAGACCAGCCTGGCGAAACCCTGTCTCTACTAAAAAAACAAAAATTAGCTGGGCCAGGTGTTGCATGCCTGTAGTCCCAGCTACTTGGAGAGACTGAGGCAGGAGAATTGCTTGAACCTGGGAGGCAGAGGTTGCGGTGAGCCAAGATCACGCCATTGCATTCCAGCCTGGGAGACAGAGTGAGATTCTGTCTCAAAGAAAAAAAAAGAAATCATCAAGTAAAATGAGGTCATCAG
Source organism: Pan paniscus (assembly GCF_029289425.2). Classification (NCBI taxonomy): domain Eukaryota; kingdom Metazoa; phylum Chordata; class Mammalia; order Primates; family Hominidae; genus Pan; species Pan paniscus. The sequence continues at coordinate 57,937,401 of NC_085927.1, forward strand.
GGTATGCCCTAACCCAAAGAGTGTGTCCTTATATGAAGAGAAAATACCTCATGAAGACAGACTTGCTGGGAGGAGGCCACGTGGAGACAGAGGCAGAGACTGAAGTGATGAAGCCACAAACACCACAGACGCCGCAGCCACCAGGAGAGGAGGGGAGCGAGAAGGGGCCGACCCTGTCAACACCCCGATTTCTGACTTCTGGCCCCCATGACCATGAGGGATCAAATGCCCACTGTTTCAAGCCACTGAGCTGGGAGTCATTTGCTACAGCGGCTGCAAGAAACGCATCCACCTGCTCACGAGGAAGGCAACCAAATGCAAGATACTCGACGAAACCTTGGGTTTTTAGAGCAAAAGAACAGAAACAGCTGTATGTGATGTTTTGAGGGAGAATGGGGACACTTGCCTCCAGACTGTATCTCGCGGTCACTGTGCCCATTTTCAGTGCCCCAGGCGCGGTGACAGCACATCCTTCTGTGGAGAACACCTGTGGCTCTGGCAGCTCAGTTCTGAACGTTCCAGCAGATGTAAGAGGGGGTGAAGCAGGGGCAGCCAGACTTTCACAACCTGCGGATCCAGGTGAACCCACGGGCTCATTTCACAGTCAGCTTGGCTGAAGATCTGAATTCCTATAAAAAACATTTGGGAATAAGAGTGAAGAGGGAGGTGAAGATCCCTCATCCCAGTTGGACCCCAGAACTCCAGTAGCATTCCTGAGGGCAGGATGGAGGGGTTCAGGGACCTTCTCCTCAAGGAGGCACCTGACCAAATCTCGCCAGTGCCCGTGATCGCTCAGGCCCCGAAGCCTCCACCAGGCCCAGGCAGGGCCACCACTTACTCATCCCCCCACTCGACTGAACGCCAGCTCCTCGGGGCGGTGCTCCACACAGGTCCACGCAGGTGGAAGGGGTAGGTGACACACACGCACAACACCCCCACATACACCATACACACCAAACACACAACCCACAACCGCAAACCCACATACACCACACACACACCAAACCCACAATGACAAACCCACATACACCACACACACCACACAACCGCAAACCCACATACACCACACACACACCAAACCCACAACAACAAACCCACATACACCACACACACCAAACACACAACCGCAAACCCACATACACCACACACACACAAAACCCACAATGACAAACCCACATACACCACACACACCACACAACCGCAAACCCACATACACCACACACACACCAAACCCACAACAACAAACCCACATACACCACACACACCAAACACACAACCACAAACCCACATACACCACACACACACAAAACCCACAATGACAAACCCACATACACCACACACACCACACAACCGCAAACCCACATACACCACACACACACCAAACCCACAACGACAAACTCACATACACCACACACACCAAACCCACAATGACAAACCCACATACACCACACACACCAAACCCACAACCACAAACCCACATACACCACACACACCAAACACACAACCACAAACCCACATACACCACACACACCAAACACACAACCACAAACCCACATACACCACACACACCACACAACCGCAAACCCACATACACCACACACACACCAAACCCACAACAACAAACCCACATACACCACACACACCAAACACACAACCACAAACCCACATACACCACACACACACCAAACCCACAACGACAAACTCACATACACCACACACACCAAACCCACAATGACAAACCCACATACACCACACACACCAAACCCACAACCACAAACCCACATACACCACACACACCAAACACACAACCACAAACCCACATACACCACACACACCAAACACACAACCACAAACCCACATACACCACACACACACCAAACCCACAACCACAAACCCACATACACCACACACACCAAACACACAACCACAAACCCACATACACCACACACACCAAACACACAACCACAAACCCACATACACCACACACACACCAAACCCACAATCACAAACCCACATACACCACACACACCAAACACACAACCACAAACCCACATACACCACACACACACCAAACCCACAACCGCAAACCCACATACACCACACACACACCAAACCCACAACGACAAACCCACATACACCACACACACCACACAACCGCAAACCCACATACACCACACACACACCAAACCCACAACAACAAACCCACATACACCACACACACCAAACACACAACCACAAACCCACATACACCACACACACCAAACACACAACCACAAACCCACATAAACCACACACACCAAACACACAACCGCAAACCTACATACACCACACACACACCAAACACACAACCACAAACCCACATACACCACACACACACCAAACCCACAACCGCAAACCCACATACACCACACACACACCAAACCCACAACAAACCCACATACACCACACACACCAAACACACAACCACAAACCCACATACACCACACACACCAAACACACAACCACAAACCCACATACACCACACACACCACACAATCACAAATCCACATACACCACACACACCAAACACACAACACACAACCTCAAACCCAATCAACCCCTCCCCCTCCCCCACCACACAGCTAAGTGCCGCCTACAGTTGCAGCAGCTCTGGGCAGCTCTGAGCTCTGGCCATTAAGGCGCACCTGCTGTATGCTGGAGCCCCAGGGAACGCAGGCCCCACAGCAGAGGCACCGGGCCCTCCTCCTAGAGGCCTGTTCTCTCCTCCCTTCATGCTCCTGTCCCTTTGCAGCATAAGGGCTGAAGCCCAGACTTTGAGAGCACCCTGAGTGTGACCGTTCTCATGCACGCCTGCGTCTCCTGGTTGACGCTGCCCGTGCTGCTCTCTGGCCTTTGCCTCCCACCCAACCTTGTCAGAAGTGGCCATAGATGTGTAGGTTTATCCTAGGCGAGTAAACAGGTGTGTTTCCCCCAGAGCCACAACGTGGAATGGAAAGAAAGATGGAATTGGTGAAGAGAAGCCTTGTCCCACGTGAGGCAATAGTCTCCCGAGGTCAGGGTCCGGGGAAAGATGCAGGCCTCGGTGTGGCCATCCCGAGCCCCAGGACCCCAAGAGAAACCAGCACGGTGCGTCTCAAGGGAGTGCCTATGGGAAGGCAAATGTATCTGCCAATGGCACAGATGCCGAGAGGAAACTGAGGCAGCCCAGAGGGCCCTGGTCAGGGGCACCATGCAAGGGAATCTACACTGATGTCACCACTGGCCCTTCCCGCTCACCTGTCTACCCCTCTCCCCTGCGCCGTGTCCTGGGAGGCTGCCTGCATGAGCGTGTCCATGGTTTCTTCACCCCTCTCCCTGCTCTGCGTCCCGGGGGGCTGCCTGCATGAGAATGTCCACAAGCTCTCCACCCCTTTGCTTTTCAGATGGCATCAGCCACACGGAGGCACAAGAAAGATCCCAGAAGGAAGAAGGCTGAAGCCCAAGATCCACTGCCAGAGTCCGCCCCCTGGGTTGTCACTACGGCCATCTGTGTCCCCCTACAGAAGGGCACACCCACACCAGCACTGCTGTCTCCAGGGTCTGGGAAGGGCTGCTCCCTTTGCCTCTCCAAGCAGGGAGAGGGAAGTTCCTGCGCTGTGGGCCCTGTGTGCTCACCCCCATCACTGCCTTCCCTTAACCCTTTCTTACCTGTATGAGCAGAGGCTGCAGGCACGGTCTTTTTTTTATCATCATTCCCAACCAGGACTGTGATGAATATCACTTCTCAATCACAAACCTCTCATTGGACATTTGTTTAGGAATGGTGCTGACATCCACATGGCTGGGGGATTTTGGCTGTGACATTAAGTGAGCACATTGGCCAAAGATTTGGTGACTGCTTGTTCATTTCCAATGATGGAAAGCCGCCCCTTCCTCCCGCAGGGGATGATGATGTTCAGGAGGGGGAAGATTCAGGCCCTTCAACACATGGGTAATTCTATAATAATAACAATGATGTGGGTGATGACCGACCATAGCAAGGACCAGTGCTTCTAGGTCCCCCCTGTGTCAGGTGCCTGGGCTGGCAGGGCCCTGCAGGCTGGGACCTCTCTCATCATCACAGAGCCTGCATGAAGCAGGTTATCCTCCCGCCCTTTAGATAGCAGGAGACTGGGGCAAAGACCATTCAAGTCTAGTCTGCCAAGTGCCAGCTGGTGAGAAAGTGGTAGGTCCCCGCTGCTGAGGGCTTGGGTGGCACCCCAGTAACCATGTTCACTGTTCGAGGAAGCTCCTTGTCCTTCCTTTTCCCAGGGGCAGACAGGCAGCTGGACCTGAGAGACCCGAGGCTCTGTGCCTAGCCAGTGTGGACGTGAAAAACGGGGCTGAAGTTCCTGTCTGCCTTATTAAGGCCGCTAAAGCCTTTTTCTCTCCCAGGGTTCACAGATGATGAAAAATGCATTTAATTCCGCCCATGGCTGTGCATTCATTTCCACCTTGCCCGAGATGGCCAGTGGAAATTAATGTGCACACGGGCGTCTGACCATTTATCAATAAAAGCCCTGGTCTCTGTACCTTTGAACTCCAATAAGAAAATTAACCATTGTCATAAGGACAGTACCTTCTCACGCCTGGATTCAGCAAAGTATCGAACGCCATGCATCCGCTATTGCACAGCTTTAATTAGCACCCAATTCAAGTCCGCACTGCCCAGCAGAGCATCGCAGGGGAACCATGGGCCTGCGCGTTTGCTTTTTAATTTCCAGCAATGATCTGGTGATTATGAGAGTGTCCACTTTCCATATTTATACTGATTGCTTTTTCATTTACTCTGCTTTCCATTATGAAACGCAAATGGAAAGGTGTCCTAGAACCAGCTTAATTGAGTTCAAGTCATGTTACTGGACATCAAGTGATGTTAAAAGCACGTTCTATTTCAGCTAAGTTATTATTTGGCCCTAAACCAAATGGATCGCAATTTTTTAAAGAGAATGCATCAAATAAACATATGCAGGGAAAAATCTCAAAATAAACCATCTCCGTCGTGTTGACTCTCCACGCTGAAGTACATGGTGGAAACAAGCATAGGAATTAGACACAGCAACTTTCTAATGTAACACAGAGTAAATTCTAAAATACATCTTAAAATTAGAACACTTCACAACAGGAGTGATCTAACAGGTGTCTAATGGGCTGGACGTTCTGCTCTGTAATGCGTGACACGAGCACCCCTGGACCCACAGCACCTCTGAGGGCGAGCACCAGCGTCTGCACATTCGTGGTGCACGGAGGGACGGAGGTTCAGGCTGGCAGAAGGACATGTCCATTTAGGTCAGCACTGCTGGTAGGTGGCTGTGCCGAGAACCTGGGTCTGACCACAGAGCCAGGCCCTTGCACCCTCCTCCCTAGTCTCCACTCCCTCGGGTGCTGACAAATCAAGCTGTCCGTCAGTGATTGTCTACAAAGATACCGACGTTTCACATTTCAATTTGACTAGCACTGAAATGCTGAGAACTCTGACATCGCCTCAAGTCAGGGACCCTGTAGCCAAGTTTAGAACTGGAGGAAAGCTCAGAGCCTGCAGGCTGAGTCTGAGACTCGACCTCAAGGCAAGAATCAACGTTTACTGCATTTGACTCAATGGGAAATGGTCAAAGACTGGACAGAGTTGCCAAGCAGTTTCTCCTCCAACGCAGCTCCAGGAGGCCTGGCCACAGCCACAATGAGTCCTGGACTCTGTGTAGGCTCTGCTGACAACCCTCCATCTGTGGGGCAACTCAGTCCAAACTCCAGGAAATAGCCTCAAGGTGGCCACAGGTGGCCCTGCCTGCCTCTGCAGACCCTCCAGCCTCAGCCCAGGAGCTCCAGCTCAAAGGGCTACCCCTGCATCTGCTGTCCCTCTATCACTCCAGACCTTGCTTGCTCCCTTCAGCCATCACGTGGAGGGGCTGCCGGGGCTCCCAGGGTCTAGGCCCAGGCCTCAGCCTTGCGCCTTGGTGGGAGGAATTACAAGAAGGGAGAGATCAGAACTCGGGGGCAGGTGCTGACCACGGAGGCTTGGGGCACTGGATACTGCAGCCTTATCAGACTCAGCCTCTGGCTGGGCAGGAAAAGTCACCTCAAAGAAAGGGCTCTTGGGCTGTCGTTAAAGTGGGAAGTGAGAAGGGAGGCCTGTGGTAGGAAGAGATCTGAGGCAGATGGAAAACACACACAAATGTCAAGTGGCCGTCAACAACCGGGGCTTGTTTTGGAAAGCAAGCTTTGTTTGTCCCGTGATGACTAGATGGAAACTCATTAGGAAGCAGCAGGATTCCTAACAAGACCCTCGCATTCTAGGAGGATGAATGACTCTGTCCTGAGAGCCGATGGAGCGCAGGATGGTTTTGGAGAGCGACTGGTTGGCTGGGCCCCAGGTGCACAATGCAGAGCCCAAGCCTCCTCTCCTCTCTGCTCTCCATTCCACACTCCCCTTCTCCCTTCACAAGGTAGCTGTCCCAGTGTGCTTCGTGCCTTCTTTACATGTACAAATTTTTGACAAAACATGTGCTGTTGTCTTCAAATCATGAACCTCCAAGCATGCCAACGGGGGGTTTACCTGGCACTCGGTGTCCTGGAGAACATTTCCTGTGGGCCTCTGCATCCCCACACTGTTGCTTCTGAGTGCCCCCGTGCCCTGGCCGCTGCAGCTGCAGAGGCTCGACTGGGGAGGCCTCCATGTGTGTGTGAGAGGGTCCCTGTGCGGGAAGATTGCACAGCGTAGCAAGGAAGGGGCTCCAATGCAGCCACTGGGAGGACCACACAGTCAGGTGCTGAGGGAGGGAGCCAGGAGCCAGGCACAGAGAAGCCCCCGTCTGCAGGGCTCCAAATCCAGGCCACTCCTCTGTGTTCATACAAGTGTGGGGCTGCTGGCTGGGAGGGGCACATGGAGCCTCCGGGGCACTGGGAATATTCCAGAAGCTTATTTAGAGGAGGGCCTTGATCATGTGACATACATAGAAATTTATTGACTATATCCTAAATATCTATGGACTTTACTGTAAGTTACTCCTCAATTAAATAAAATAAGGGTGCCCTGTAGGGGCTCATGTGGGAGAAGGCCGAGGTGCAGGCCTGGAGAAGATTAACTGTACCTGTAGGACCAGCAAGGGACAGCCGCCACCCCAGCTGGGAAGCCACGAGGGCTTAGATCTGGGTTCTCAGCTCCCATGTACATCAGAATCACTAGGGGAACTTAGTAAACACACCCCACTGCTCAGACACCACCAGGAAGATGGGATCAGAGTCCCTGGAGGTGGAGGCCAAGAATGAGTGTTGGTTGAAAGGTATCAGGGTGATTTTCAGGTACGTCCTGGGCTGGGCATTCTGGCTTAGAGGGAGCCCAGGGCAGCTGGCACGGAATGCTCTCAGGTTCCAGAAACATGAAGAAGGAAAATCGCCAGGACTCTGTACCTGATTGGAGGTGAGGGAAGAGATAAAGGGAGCGGCCTGATATGACCCTCAAAGGTTTTATCTGGTGGGAGATTGCAGGGTTGGGGGCGTCTGCTGTTCCCTGTGAGAGGGAAATGAGGAGAGAATAGGGTCTGGAATGGGTAGAGAGGGACCTCCTGCTCTCTGCAAAATGTGCTCCCCCAACACTCACCTGAGTAGCTGCCTTCTCCAGCCAGCACTTCAGGCTGGAGTCCGTGTCTTCTCTGAGGTATGGGAAACAAACTCTCCCGTCCAAACCCAAAAAATGGAATCAGAGACCCGGAGAACAGTGAAAGTGAGACTTTTAATGATGATCTTGTGAGATCGGGTGTCTGATGGGCAGACGCACCCAGCACAGCCACAACAACCAACTTATCTCCTAGTGTGCAGGCCCCTCCCCCGGTTCCTCATAGGCTGAGTACTCTGGGGCCACAATCTTCCCAGAGGTCAACTGTCTGTTGTTGGGCAGGAGCTTTAGGTGTTTTCTTTAGGGTTGTCTTGCTGCATTTTGTTGCAGCCCACACTGCGTTGCAATCCTAGTTAGCTCAGGGGCTTTTTAAGTATTTGACTTTTGACCTAAGTAGCTGGGCAGGCTGATAAGAACAGACAAAGTGAGCCATTTTGCAGGCTGGTAAACCTTCATCTTAGACTAAACTTCTCTGGTTCCGGTGAGGGCAAGAAAAGTGGCGGGTGCCAACAAGCAGGTGTCAGCTATCCAACCAGGGGCCTAGTATCTTCTGTTTTTTTCTGTAGTTTGCTGACCTAAGCTGATTTAAGGCACTTTGTCTTGGAAATGGACCACTGTATACATTATTTCCTCCAGAGGGACTGTCCTTCCTCCACCCCAGCCCCAGTACCCAGGCTGTGTGGGTCGTTTGCACCTTTGTGCAGCATCAGGGGCCCCTCTGTGTGGGTTTTACTGTGCACTTTATTTTGGAAGGGTTGAATCGTGGAGCTTTCTCCCCACCACATCGTGAGTGTCTCGAACGCTTCACTTTTGTTCTCCCAGGGAAACTTCTGTCTCTTAGGTTAGGTCCCGTGCCTGCATGGGAACAGGGGCTCAAGAGATAAACGTGGAGTTTAAAAAGTGCATGGGTAGGGGGTCTCAGGACAGAGGAGGAGGGGTGAGCAGACAGCACTGAGTGGAGTGACTATGGGGATTAGGGCCTGGGTCAGGGTGGGGGTGGGGGCTGCACAGACGCATGGACACAGTGGTGTGGTGAGTATCCCAGCTCAGACCCATGAACTTCCTGAGTCTGGAGTGATCTGGAATGGTGGGAACCTGGGCTTTCTAAGAGAAGAAACGAAGAAAACAAACACTAAGGCGCAGGGAGAGAAAGACCCTCCTGGATGCTGAGAATCCGGCTCTCGCTTTCCCAGAAAGGGTGAGGCACCAGGTCCTAGCAACAGCAGATGAGGTCTCAGGAATGATACTGGCCATTTCTTGGATTATTTAAGGCAGGGGTTCTCAAGTTGCCTTCTGTGGACCCCTGGGAGTGCCAGAGAAAATTTCAGGGTGTTCTTCAGGTTAAAACTATGTTCATACGCTTGCTAAGAAGTGACTTGCCTTTTGCACTGTGTTGACATTCGCAAGGGTGCACAGAAGTGATGGCAGCAGGTAAGACTTAGGATGCCTTGCAATGAATTATAGCATGTCTCCAACATGTGCCACTGTCATCGTCTCCTTCACCACACATGTTTGCAGTAAGGCAGGTGGACAGATGATAACGCATGGACAGACAGACAGAGGTAAGATGGGAAAACACTGTTTCACTCATGAATGTCCCTGACAAAGCAGCACAGATCACCTTGGAGCATGCAATTTTTTAGTATTCCATGCAATGAGATGGAAAGTGCACTGAAAACATCTCTGCTGACCATGGAAGAAACCTTGTGGGCCCGAGGAAAAGCATTGGTATGGCTGTTTAAGTTCCGGGCTGAGCTAGCTGTTCTCTTCATGAAAGAACACTCTTCCTCGAAGGGACGTCTGTGCTAACACAGACTGTGGTTACTTAGACGTGGGTCTTTGCCAACCATTTTCCTAAAAATGAAACAATGAGCCTCTATCACTTCAATACAAACAAATGACAGTATTTATGAATGACAAATTGGAAATATTAAGCAAAAATTGGAATTTTGCCCAACACATATGTGCCATTGAGAGACTAAGAGTTTCCCAATGTTTAAAAACTCTCGTGAAGAAGTAAGTAGTGATACTAAGGAATGCAATTTTATATCAATAATATCATGTGTTAATATTTGAAAGGTCTTCATAATTCAGTGAACCAATATTTTCAAATAACCAATGCATGATCTCACAAGACCATGCCTTTGTAAAAGTGCTATTCGATGGCTGACCAATGTTTGGCTTTTTTTCTTGAATGCAGCTCATTGTGAAAGATAATTGATATAGTTTCAGATTCCACATGGCAACTAACTTTTTAAAAACTACCGTTTGTTAAGTTTTGATGTAACATCAAAAATAATCTTCATAATTATCTGAAAAGTCTATGAAAATACGCTTCCATTTTCCGCCTGGATATCTATGCAAGGCCGAATTGTCTTTGCATACTTCACCCAAAATAACATATTGCAACAGTTTGAATGCCGAAGAGAAGATGAGAACCCATCTGTCTTCTGTTAAACCAGGCACTAGGGAGATTTGCAGAAATATAAAACAATGTCACTCTTCTCCTTAACTTTGGCTTCGTCTTGGAAAACACTTAATTTTAATTAAAAACAGGTTATGTTTACACATCATGAGCTGACTGCAATTTTTATATTAAAAATGTGCAAAGACTTAAAACATGTTTCAGTGTTCATTTCTCACATGGTAAATATCGATAGTTATAACCCATGTGAACCCAGGGTTTTTGGGCCTTCAGTGATTTTCAAGAGTGGAAAGGGTTCCTAAGACTAAATCATCTGAGAACCACTGACTCTGGTCAGAAGCGCCCTGGCCACTCCCTTGTTTGCCTTGCAGTGCCTGCGGGATGGCTCTGGGGGGTTTTTGTCCCATTTTTATCCCTTGTGTCAAATTTTTATTGACAAACAAAAATTGTGTATATTCAAAGAGTCGAAGTAAGTATTTCAAGGAGTGATTGGCACGCTGAACAGGCTCATTGTAGCACTGCTCACAAGGGCCAAGATCCAGAAACAATCTCCATGTGTGTCTACGGAAGACTGCATACTGTAATGTGATGTATACCCAATGGAACATTATTCAGCCATAAAGAAGGAAGTCCTGCTATTTACAACAACATGGACGGACCTGGAGGCCGTTATGCCAAGTGAAATGAGCCAGGCCCAGAGAGACAAGTCTGGCATGGTCTCCTTCCAGGCCTCGTCTCCTTCCAGGCCTTGTCTCCTCAAGGGCGGTGTGGCTGGGGCCCAACTTGCCCTGCTCTGTCTCTTTCCTCCCTGCAGGAGCCACCCTGGGTCTCCGCCAGATGTCTGAGGAGCTGTCATCTGGCTGTGGGACTCTGGCTCTTACCACCAGACCGCTGTCCCCAGCATCTGGGCCTGGGAGACAATCCCTTTCCCTCCCACTCCTAGGATTGCTGGAAATTGCTTAACTCCCACCTGCAGGGGGACTGGGGGCCCAGAGACAGGCACAGCAGGCCTGGCAGAGGGCCTGGGGAAAGGCTTCCTGGAGCAGCCAGGCTGACGTGGGTTTTGAGGGCTGCATGGAGCCAGCAACTAAGGATGAGGGGCTGGTGCCGCAGTCAGAGAGAAGAGCGTGCATGGATGGGGGAACCGGGTGCAGAGGCGGGGAGGAGGGATGGGAGGGCAGCAGGGGTGGGAGGCAGGCGGGGTGGGGAGAGTGTGCACACCTAGAAGCTCACTGAGCAGGTGGTGCCCCCCGCACATCCTGAGAGCCTCTGAGCCCCACAAATTCTGCCCTCCCAGCGTCTCCGTCCCAGGGAGTGGAATCTCTTGCCAAGAGGCCAGCTTTCTGGGCCTGGACTCCTCGTTAGACACCCAGCAGGACTCCACCCTCCTTCCTGTCCCAGGAACTGTCCTCTGTTACTAATCTGTCCCATCACAAGCCTCCAAGATGGCCAGCAAGGCTGAGGTCACCTGACTGCAAGGCTGACTCTCGTGGCCTCTTGCCCTAAGCTCACCGTGGCTGCTACATGGCCGTGTCCAGGAATGCCAAGGCCACTACACAGCTGTGTGCGGGACCCTTTCAGGGTCAGAGTTGGAACCTGCTTTCTGCAGGGTCCTGAGCACGGTCCCCTCTTGAAGGGAAGCTGAGCATGTTGGGCTTGCGGCTCTCAGAGGGAGGACAGGGCCAGGCTGAGGACAGCCAGGAGAGCCTGGGCTGCCGCCTCCTTCCTAAGCCCCTAAATCATCTCCAAAGACACATAATTAAACCACAAATCAGATAATCTAAGGGCTCGGGTTTGTTTTGTTTTGTTTTATCACATGTCAGAAGCTGGAACAGCAAGCCGTTCGCCCTCCCACTCCCACAGGGCCAGGATGACTCAGTCCTTCCCCGGCCGGTGGTGCCAGCAGCAGGACGCCAGCCAGAGCCCGCTCCGGGTCACACCCCAGGCCCAGGGCAAGGCACGGCACCTCTCCTGCCTCAGTTTCCTCTTTTGTAAAAGAAGAATGAGAATGGCCTACCCCTCGGGGCTGCTAAGCACAGACACGGTAAATGCTCAGTGCCTGTGAGCACTGGGATTTTTCTCTGCACCCACGCAGCAGCAGGCTTCTGTTTGCGCACTTGTATGCTTATGGAGACCTAGAATGGGGCTGCAGCTTCACTGCTAAGACCCAGGCCTAGTCTTTTTATCTCTCTGGGCTCAGTCCTTTCACTGGTAAACTGTGGACCCGATCTTCCCCAGGGTCTCTGTTCCGTGCCTCCTTGGGCAGGCTATAAGAAAGCGAAAGTCAGCTAAGCCAGGAGACTCGCACAGGACGCAGGGAGAAGGGGCTGGGGTGTGCCTCCCACTGCTCCCAAAGGGCAGAAAGAGGCAGCATAAAGTGGACAAGGGCCTTTGGGTTGTATGGAACACACGGACTTGATCCCAGCTGGTGGGGATGAGAGAGAAAGCAGGTTTGCCCTCTAGGAAAGGAAAATAAATCTTGGCCCCTCCCCGCCCCACCAAAATCACTAAGCTAAAGGGAAAAGTCAAGCTGGGAACTGCTCAGGGCAAACCTGCCTCCCACTCTATTTAAAGCCCCCCACCCTGCTCACTGAGATGAACGCACATCTTATTGCCTCATTTGCAGAGGCTGATCAGAAACTCAAAAGAATGCAACCATTCGTCTCTTGTCTACCTGTGACCTGGAAGCCCCCTCCCCACTTCCATTTGTCCCGCCTTCGCCTTGAGTTGTCCTGCCTTTCCAAGCCGAACTAATGTTCATCTTGCATATGCTGATCGATGTCTCATTTCTCCCTGAAATGTATAAAACCAAACTGTGCTCTGGCCACCTTGGGCACATGTCATCAGGGCCTCCTGAGGCTGTGTCATGGGCGCGTCCTCAACCTTGGCAAAATAAACTTTCTAAATTAACTGAGACCTGTCTCAGATATTCGGGATTCACAGGTCCCTGATCACAGCAGTGAAGTTACATTGCCACCTTCTCAAGTGTGACACAGCACATCCTGCAAAACCAAAAGGCCCCCTTCCCTCCCCATGCACCTGCCTGCACCCTCCTGGTTTTCTGCCTCAGTCCCAGCCCCGTCCTGAGATCTCACGAGGCCTGTTTCTCCAGCTGCTCCCACTGTTCTGAGTTGGAGGTTTCCTTCCTGGGGGGTTGACTGGGCCTGCCTGGGTAAGATTGGTTTTCCTACCCCTCTTCTATTTTGGGGAGCCTGTTTTTCTTATATTGATTTTAATTTATACCTGCTTATTTAAAAAGTAAGTTATAAAACTTATTTTATTCTCATGTTTCATCCTTCATCTTCACTGGCATATTTCCCTGTACCAACTGTGGGCATGAGCCATGTGGAAGTCCGGAGACCCCAGCCCCACCCGGAAGATGTTTCCCCGTCTGGTAGGACACAGCCAGTGACAGACAGCTGAAGCACCGTGGGCCAGCTCATCTGATGGGATTGGTCTATATAGAAAAAGTAACTTTTCAAATGTTGGGTGTTTCACATCGGAATTGCATGCCGTTGGACACTTTCTGCATTAGCAAGAGTTATGCCTGCTGGATGAAGAAATAAACGCCAAAACCTCAGAGCCATTGTGGAACACAGATCATAGTGGATGGCCAGCCAGCTCCACTGTGGGCAGACGTTGGTGTGGTCCTTGGGCCAAGCCTCCCTTTCTTCTGTGCTGAACTTTGTCGGGAGATTCGAGGCAAATGCTTGCCTGCCGTTCTTGAGGAACTGCTGTACCGGAAAATGAACCCAAATGCGACCCCTTCAGACTGAGGGGTTGAAGGTTTTGCTTAATATTATGGAGGCGGCCAGGCGCAGTGGCTCACGCCTGTAATCCCAGCACTTTGGGATGTCGAGGCAGGCGGATCACGAGGTCAGGAGTTCCAGACCAGCCTGGCCAATGTGGTATAACCCTGTCTCTACTAATAATAACAGAAATTAGCCAGGCGTGGTGGTGTGCACCTGTAATTCCAGCTACTCGGGAGGCTGAGGCAGAAGAATTGTGTGAAGCCAGGAGGCAGAGGTAATAGTGAGCTGAGATCACACTACTGTACTCCAGCCTGGAGGTCAGAGTGAGACTTTGTCTCGAAAAAAAAAAGAAAAAAGAAAAAAGAAAGAAAGAAAAGAAACAATGCACAGAACAGTGCTCTAAAAATATTTCTCTTTTTGTTTAAATGGAAAAATGGAGAAACACATGAAACAATAAATCAAAAATGAATTATAATGGTTGCCACTGGGGGAGGGAAGATACAGAAGGAAGAAGAGAGAAACCTCTCTGAATACACCTTGTTTTATAGATTTGCTTTTGAAACCATCTACATTTAAAAATAATCCTTAAAGCTTGAATCAAAAAGAAAAGAAGACCACAGAAATTTGAAAACAAGCTGAAATAAATTGTATTTCGAGTTGGTGGCAAGCACACAAAGAAAAAAAATAATTGTTATAATTGACTTTAAATTCTGAATCTCAACTGTGCCTCCCAAGAGACACAAAAAGACCGCATTCAGATGTTTTATTGTTAGAATCAATATTGTTATTTTGAAATTAGCTTATATATATTTGTATAATAAAACAAATATTATTTACATTGATGTTATTGAAGCCAAGATTTCCAACATGATAGAAAACAGATGCAAATGTAACACCGAGGAGTTCGGGAAAAACCCAGCAGTCCTCAGTCAGAATTGGAAACATCAGCATAAATTAATGATTTGTTTCTCTCTTAAAATATTTATTATCTAGTTCCTAGCTCAGTCCAACACAAACGCCCAGAAACTTTAATAGTCCACAGCAATGAGCACTTAGAAACCTGGATTATGTTCTCTAAGCATGATTTTCCACAAAAAAGCATCAAGGCTTTGGCCTGATGCAGTGGCTCGCACCTGTAATCCAAGGACTTTGGGAGGCCGAGGTGGGCAGATCAATAGGTCAGGAGTTCGAGACCAGCCTGACCAACAAAGTGAAACCCTGTCTCTACTAAAAATACAAAAATTAGCCAGGTGTGGTGGCTGGCACCTGTAATCCCAGCTACTCAGGAGGCTGAGGCAGGAGAATTGCTTGAACCTGGAAGGCAGAGGTTGCAGTGAGCCAATATTGTGCCACTGCACTCCAGCCTGGGTGGCAGAAGGAGATTCCATCTCAAAAACGAAAACAAACAAAAAAGAATCAAGGCTTTTCAGGAAAGTGGCTAAGTCCAGTTCTCAGGCAGGAACTATGCATGGCAAGCCTGAGGAACTTGCTACCCCAGAAACTGAAGAAGCTACCAGAAGTCATTGTGGTTGTGTCAACAGGACATGGAGCGAAAGGAGACCATTTGAGCATCATAAGGAATCTAATGGGTGTTGATTGAAAGTCATTCATAACTTCGTGAGGACACTCAAAAATCAAACTCATCACTGGGGGTGGCCAAGGTAACCACTGACATTCCTCTGAAAACTTCAAGAACAAACAGAGGAAAAAAATCAAAATTTACCTTGCTTTCCTATAAGATGCATGTTTCAGAATTACTAAATAAATCGATTACTAAATATATTACTAAATGAATCATTGATGGAAAAGATTGTTATAGAAATATACCAGCTTATAAATTCAGAAAGAGTTATAAAATTTCAAGATTACCATTTGGTGACCACCAGTGAGCTGCCGGATCCAGAATGCCGTCATCAATGCCACCCGTCCCCTGCACCGGGAGAGGAGTTATCCGAGGAGATTATGATGGACCACAGTCCAGGCTGACAGCACCCACCCTCTCATCCCAGTCGACATAGCTACCACGGCACAACTGGACTCATGTGCCTCTTGAGAGAAAAAAAGGGAAGTGCTCATTCCCAAAACATTGAACCTGAAGCTCGCTGGGTCTTGACAGCAAACACCCATTTATTAGAAGTTGGTGGACTGTAGAAACATTTCGAATAGCACAAAAATAAAGTGATCAGCCAAACTGAGATATTCTAAGGTCAAATGATACATCAACAACAAGTTTAATAAGCTCACTTCCCCCCACCCCCAAAAAAGAGAGGAGGGGCTATCAGAGATTAAATGAAACTGGAGACACAACCACCAAATACTTGTGCCAGTTGCTCTTGATTCAAACAAATCAAATATAAAAAGAAAGTCTTGAGGCAATTAAGAACATGTGGACATGGTCAAGTGAACTTAATCAGTTGCATGACGGCCGGCACGGTGGCTCCTGCCTGTAATCCTAGCACTTTGGGAGGCCGAGGTGGGTGGATCATGAGGTCAGGAGATCGAGACCATCCTGGCTAACACGGTGAAACCCCATCTCTACTGAAAAACTACAACAAAAATTAGCTGGGCTTCATGGTGGGCGCCTGTAGTCCCAGCTACTCGGGAGGCTGAGGCAGGAGAATGGCATGAACCCGGGAGGTGGAGCTTGTAGTGAGCCGAGATCGCACCACTGCACTCCAGCCCAGGCGACACAGTAAGACTCTGTCTCAAAAAAAAATAAAAAATAAAAATAAATAAATAAATAAATAAGTTGCATGATGTCATTTTTGTAGCAAATGACAAAGTCAGGAATCCAGCCTGAGACACCACAGCCCTTGGTGATCATACAAAATCATGACCTTCTCCTAGGGTGTAATGTAACTTTAATATGAAAAAGTATGCTGAAACAGCTGGCATCTGATAAGGACAAACATATAGTGGCCTTCAGCAGTGTCTGGAGAGTGGATGAGCCAATGGTTAAACAAATGGGCGGGGGCATGTTTGGCAGGAGAGCCAGTATCACATGCAATTGGTCTCCCATCTTTCTGTGGGATCCACCCTACCAGGTTCATCTGAAGCTTAGGGAGACTCAAAGAGCCCCAGACACCGAGACATCGCTCTAAGATCCTGTAGCCATGCAGAGCTGACTTTTCCTCTGGAAACAGTATAATGATCATAATGAGAATGAAGACACAGACCTCATTTCCATGGTTAATTAGAAAGATATCTGCACGACTAGCGGGCATTTTCTGGTTTCTGCTGAAGAGCCTGTTCTGCTCTGCATCTCTGTGCAATATTGAAGCTGGGGTATGGACCCTGGGAGAGGAGAGACCCAGAGAAGATGAAAGGATGAAAGTGGAAACAGAATGGTTTCACCTGCAAAGCACAACTCACGTATTTGCTACTGGAACATGCTGAGGGCTGGGGAGGTGTGGATGTTTTATGTAAGTCTACACAGCATTACTGTAGTGATTTAGGAAAAGGCTGTTTTATGAGAAAATGGCTAAGATATCTGAATTCAGCTCTTGCACAAGCAGGATAGAACCCGCAGGCTGCAGTCAAAAGGGACATTTTATTTTTCCCATGAAAGCAAACATTTCCTATTCAACAGAAAGACAAGCACACCCAGACTCTGCCAGGTAGAAATTTAAGATTGGGTGAGGGTGCTTTTCCTCAGCCTCCTGCAATGAAGACAGGCTCAGGGCTATTGCAAGCCTCCCACCTAGAGCAATTAGCAGCCGCATTAATGTGATGCAGAGGGGCAGCTGCACTTGAAGGTAGGAATGGGGAGATACGGGTGGGATGGCGAGGTGCAGGTGGGATGAGGGGATTCAGGTGGGTTGGGGAGATGCAGGTGGGATGAGGAGATGCAGGCGGGATGGGGAGGTGCAGGCGGGATGGGGAGGTACAGGCGGGTTGGGGAGGTGCAGGCAGGATGGGGAGGTGCAGGCGGGTTGGGGAGATGCAGGCGGGATGGGGAGATGCAGGCGGGTTGGGGATATGCACGCGGGATGGGGAGGTGCAGGCGGGTTGGGGAGTTGCAGGTGCGGTGGGGAGGTGCAGGCGGGGTGGGGAGGTGCAGGTGCGGTGGGGAGGTGCAGGCGGGGTGGGGAGGTGCAGGCGGGGTGGGGAGGTGCAGGCGGGGTGGGGAGATGCAGGTGGGATGGACAGGTCCATGTGGGATGGGGAGATTCAGGTGAGATGTGTAGGTACAGGTGGGATTGGGAGGTATAGCTAAGCATCTCCTCCAGCATATCAGGCCCTGCCTCATTTGCCGGACTCAGAAGGGGCTTCTGGGGTCTGGACTGGACAGAATCCTTTTCCCAGCCCAAAGCCTGTCCTGACCAGGGCAAGGAGCCCACTCTGCGGATCAGGCCTAGTGAGGAGGATGTGGACTCTGTCCTGCAGTGAGCAGCCAGCGTGTTTGGAATTTGGTGCAGGACAGGAGACTTCATCAAGGGCAAACTCAGGCCCAAGACTATCCCGTTGGGCTGGAGAATAACACAGCAGCCCTCAGCCAGTGTCTCCTCCTCAGCCAGTGTCTCCCAGGTCCACCCGCGACTCCAGGGTGGCTGTCTAGGACCAGCTTGCTGCTTGACTGTAATATTTCACTTGCTTTTATTTGTTCAGGAAACTGGGTGAGAGCTCCAGTTCTCTCCTCCCATGCCTGGAAGGATTAGAGAAACCTGTAGCCCCACGTCCCAGGAGTATGTGGAAGCAGAGGATGCTTTGAGGGTTATCTGGCCAAAGGGCTCTCACCCCTGCTGACCTGGCTGCAGCCCGGCCTGCAGGAGCCCCTCCTCCCTGCCCCCTGCCATCTGGAGCTGCAGAACAGGCTCTGGGTCCTGCCTGAGGCATCTGCTGAGCCCCCCACCTGCCCATCAGGCTGCGACTCAGCCAGAGCGAATACCACCCCTGCCCCTCCATGCCTGCAGCCACCTGGCAGCCCCTCCTTGCTGCCAGCTTCATGCCAGGTGACCACCCTTCCACTCCTGCTGCCTGGATGTACCAGGAAGAATCTGCTTGCTTCTTTCTAGTCTCACTGTCTGTGGGGTCCCCTTGCAATGAGGGCCCCAGGGCAGGCGTGCCTCAGGCTGGGGTAACAGAGACATGGGCGTCTTCCTGACGCATCCCCATTGCCTCGGGGAAAGGAACTCCCTTTACCCCCAACAGCCCTCTCTGGCCCTGGGATTCTTTCAAACTCAGACCAAACAGGGCTGCCATTTCCATCCTAAGGCCCCTTCCCTGTCGCAGTGCTGGCCTTGGTGCTGGGGAGTGAAGGTGGGCGGCTGGTATGCCGGGGTATAGGTGGGGCAGAGAGTGCTGAAAGGTGCAGGTGACATTCGCCAACAGCTGCAAAGGCTGGCGGTGGCACATGCACTCTGGGAAGGTCAGGTGAGGCCCCTGGGAAAGGTCACACATGAGCAAGATGGCAAAGCACTATTTGGAACACACAGGAGAAGGCACCTGAGGACTCGTGGCTTCCAGGCACCCTGAGTTCAAATCCTGACAGCCTCTGTGTGGAGGAGCTGGCTCCCATGGGCTCCAGTGTGGCCTGCTTCCCTGTTTGTTTAGTGAATGCTTTAACAAAAAAGGTTTTAGGGGGTGCCTCACCCTTTAAAATCGACAGGACCACAAATCACCCCACACACAATTGCGTGTGTGTGCGGCCCGCCAGGTGGGGAGGGCAGGGCCTTCCTGTGGTCAGGTTCCCAGAGAAGTGCTTCCAGCAGGGGCCACCGGGCATGGCCCCTCTGCCCCGCCTTGACCACGTTCACGCTTACATCTCAAATGCATGTGTCTGCTACATCTTTCATTGTCTTTTAAGTCAATTGGGAAAAAGCAAAACAGAACTCCCTAATTCAACCTCAAAGTTAACGCATCCATGTGAACTAAAGAAGAAAACGTGATTTTCATCTATCACAAGAGTAAAGAACTGAAACACTGATGATAATAAAAGGGGTGTGGGGGAATTGGGCACCCTTTCATTTTTGGGGTGAGATCATTAACTGGAAAATGGTTATAAAGAGGAATTTGACAGCACACATCACCTGTAAACATTGTAAGATGCTTCATTTTGAAAAGTCTGTTTTATAGACACAAAGTACTCAGAAGTTACTGCATAAGCATGTTCCCAGTGATGCTGTTTTTAACAGAAAAAAATGAAAAAAGAAATATGGATGATGAAAATGGCTGAATGAGGAAGTGGTATTGTGTGAGCAGGAAAGGGGAGCAGGTGCATCTATTTGCAGTGACCCACAGACACATCTGGTTTCTGCAGGAAATGAAAGCCAACTAATACGATCGTTTTGTTTTGATGCCACTTTATTTTTTTAAAGCATATGTGTTAATATATAAACAGAAGAAAAGCCACATACCTACGTGTTAACAATAATTACTTCCGGGAATGTATATAAAGTGTGAATTTCTGCATTGTTTGCATGTTTTATCAAACGTTACTTCTTTTATAATTAAAAAACAAACCTGAAAAAAACTCCATGCTGAGGTAAACACTGTCTGCTGGTTTGGGTAATCAAGTAAGAGAGTAGTTTGTCTTTATCTAATTTGCTTAAAACGTGAACAACTTGAGGAATAGCTCACACTTCCATTGCACATTCTCCGCCAGGAAATGCTGAAAGCGCTTTGCACATATTAACTCACTCAATCCTCAGAGCTGCTTTATGAGGTATGTGCTGTCATGATCCTCGCTTTAACAAATGGGAAATATGAGGTGCAGAAAGGGCAAGAAACTTTCCCCAAAGCTCACGAGAGGTGCGGCATGGATTTGAAATTAGGGTGTCAGCTCGAGAGGCCAAGCTCCAACTCCCACCCCACCGGGGCCCTCCCCAGAGCCCCCGCGTCTCCCTGCTCTTGCCCGGCACCTCGTCCAGGCTGCCTTCCTGTTCCCCAGTGCTCAACCTCCCCAACCTCCCCAGCCCTTACTGCCAATATCCTCAGAGGGCTGGGAAGCCCAATAACAGCACCCCCAGGTGTGATCAGAGGACAGCGGGCAGAAAGCACTGGAATGGGCTTAAACACTGCACAAACCCCAGTACCATGCTCTGGTCACTTGTGTTGGTGAAAGCCGTAGTCCTGAGGCCACCTGCCCTCTCCTAGAACTGAAGGGCTGGCACCCATGAAGGGCCAGGCTGACCCCAGTCCCCATGCAGCCGCAAGCCAGGACTGCAGCAATGCAGAGAGCAGAGACCACCAGGATGGTCCCTGGCTGGGCCCCCAAATGACCTGCGGGCAGGCTGTGCTCACAGGAGGCTGCATGTCTGCTGGAGTCCGCACCTGCCAGCCTGGCTCTGCATCTGGAAGCCTTACAGGAGCACCTCAGAGCCGAGCTTCGAGGCCTTGCTGCAGTCAGACGGGGCACACACAGCCCACCTGCTCCCCAAGCAGCCTGCCCTGCCATGCTGCCCTGTGGGTCTGGGGCACCACTGGATGAGCTCTGGTGACAACAAGGTGACTCATGCCTTCCTCGGAGCAGTGAGAGCCCTTCCAATTATCACGTTTCCAGAGAAAAATGAAAATCTAAATTGAAATCCTCTTTCTCTTGCAAGTTTCAGCTCAGCTGCCGACTCCGCTCTGGAAGCCCGAGGGGCTCCCGGGGGCTCAGGCTTCCTTCCGCAGCAGCCACCCTTGCCGGGGCTGCTTCCTCCCAGAAGGTCACGGCTCTGCGGTGTCTTGTTGGTCATCTGTCCTGTGTCCAGCACTAACACTGCTGCAGCTGTGAGCCTTCCCCAGGGCTCGGCCAGTTGAACCCAGGAGGAGGCAGATCCATCCAGCTGCTCAGAGGCCCAGGGCGGCCTCTTTGGGAAGGAGCTGCACTGTGCAGAGCTGGGCCTCTGAAGATCTGGGATCCTCCAGGCCTGGGGTAATGAAAGCCCTTCACTGATGGCCAAACCTTCCCTCCACCAGGGCAATATGTCCCTCACATCACTGTCCCTTCCTTGTCACCTTCCTCCCTGGAGCTGACCCAGTTATGGGCTTGAAAATATTAATCTACTTCTTTGGGTGACTCCAATCTGTCTTTACTATAAGTCGGGAAACTGAGTGCTGGACCCCAGAGCCTCCTCCGTCTGCCGCCTCCTCCTCCGTCTGCCGCCTCCTCCTCCTCTTATTTTCCTCCTTCCCCTTTACCTCTCCCTCCTCCCCCTTCTCTTCTTCCTTCTCCTCCTCTTTTTTCTCTTCCTCATCCTTCTCCCACTTTTCCCCTCCCTTCTGCTCCTCCTCTTACTTTCCTCCTCCTCCCCCCTCCTTCCCTGTCTCCCTCCCTGTCCAGCCACTGGGTTTCCTAACATGTTCATTCTGGTTCTGTCCTGCAGGTGAGAGTTTGGAAGTCCAAGGCTCTGGGACCGCAGTGCTCTGTTCCCAAGCTCTGTTCATTTTCCCCTGCATGAGGGAGGGGTCCCCCGGAGGTCCCCGTGTTCCCTGGGCTCCTGCTGTCACTGTCTCCGTGCTTTTCTGCCCAGAGCATTGCCCCTCCCTGGATCTCCCTGGGACTCCTGCTCCACCTTTCTCCCAGCTGTGCTCTGTCTGGTTAGGGACTCCCTGCTCCTCCACCCTGAGAAAGAGGCGGGAAGGTCATCGGTGATGGTGAAGGTGTTTCATTCAGATCTCAAAACCACGCTCCTTCTTGGTAACCGGTGCTGCAGCTCCTCACATCACCTAAGGGCCCCCTCCAGTGGGCTTGCCCCTGCAGGGGGTCACCTCAGCCGCCATGTCCTGGTAGAGCCGTCCGTCTCCTCTGTCCTGGCCTTGCTGCCCTCTCCAGCCACCCCACACGCGCCTCCGACAGCCTGGACTCCTGAACACAGTGCGGGTAGTTCTGTCTCATTTTCCTCTTCATTGGGTCTAATCTGGTCCATAAAATGGCAAGTGTTCTCCTTAGGAATATCTCGTCTTCTTCCAGCTCAATTCAAGAGTTTTAATTTTTCTTTCACTTTCTCACTATTGGTCCTCAGACAGGAGAGAGGAAACCATCACTCAGGGGATCCTTGAGGCAGAAACCACACCTGTGGGAAAGGGATGTGGGTGGGGAAGGGGAGGAAGGGGAGGGAGTGGAGGGGAAGAAAGGGGAGGGGAGGGAAGAGCTGAGGGAAGGGAGGGGACATTCTTGACAATCAGGCGAGACAATCTGCCTTCCAGGGGAAGAGTGCACAGGTCCCTAGAAGTCTCTCCAGTGCCCTTTGCTCCTCAGGAGAATGGAAGGAGGCCCCTTCTCTCTGGAGCCATGAATCTGAGGACCAAGGCTGTGCCTGCACCACTCTCTGCAAACATCCTCCAACCATCTCTCTCCAAAACACACTGGGAACTCCTTCAGCCCAGCCTGTGTTTTAGGTTTTTAAATACATCTTTGTTTAGGAAATGGTCTGCCATTTTTTGAATATGTTTAATGAAAAGACGAATGAATGAGCCTTGGACATTTGAGGGTGTCAAATAGAACCCAGGTCAACTGAAAGAATACTCAGTTCTCCAAGGTCAGGCTAGAACTGTCCTCTGGACCCCTCCCCACGAACACCCTTAGTGGGCTTTTGTCCTTCATGGAATGAGACCATCTCACCTTAAATAAATCTCAAAGTCTATGGTGCGGCTCGATCCAGCAAGTCAGGGCTGCACCAAGGTGGGGTCCCTGAAGTGAGTTCCTGGGATACCCAGACAAAGGCCGGCCGTCCTTCAGCCACAGGGAGGAGCTGACCTGGTCAGCATGAGGCTCATAGCTGGCAACTCACTCTATGCTGGGTTGAAGGACACTGGTGCTCACTGATGGGCTCTGGGGCCACACAGGAACCTGGAGCAGCCCCACAGGTCAGCCAGGCCATCCTGCCCAGGGCTCTGCCCTCACGCACCTCTGGACCGGGTCCTGTTCCAGGGTGGGAGATCAGGCCTGAAGGCTTAGGGATTGATGCTGAGGGGCCTGTGTCCCTGGTACACATCCAGCCTGTACGAGCTTGTGTGGACAGGAATCCGCAGGGCAGGAGGAAGACTTTCCTCCACCTCTGTATTAGTCTGTTTTCATGCTGCTGATAAAGACATACCTGAGACTAAGCAATTTACAAAAGAAAGAGGTTTAATGGACTTACAGTTCCACATGGCTGGGAGGTTTAATGGACTTACAGTTCCACTTCCACTCACATTCATGGTGGAAGGCAAGGAAGAGCAAGTCACATCTTACGTGGATGGTAATAGGCAGAGAGATTGTTCAGGGAAACTCCCATTTTTAAAATTCAGTCTCCTGAGACTCATTCACTATAATGAGAACAGCACAGGAAAGACCCACCCCCATAATTCAATCTCCTCCCACTGGGTTCCTCCCATGGCAAGTGGGAATTGTGGGAGCTACAACTCGAGGTGAGATTTGGGTGGGGACATGGTCAAACCATATCAGGCTCCTGTGAGATTTGGGTGGGGACACAGCCAAATCATATCAGCCTCCCAGTGTCACACAGGAACCTGAACCTTCACCTTCCAGGGGTATTGGAAGGAATCCTCCACCCTCCCCTCTGCCACCCACTTCTCCCAGGGAAGAGGCGTGGATTCAGTGAACACACTCCATGGCGCCCAGGTGGCTCCAAGCTGCTGGGCTCTCCCTGTCTGGCCTCCCAGGGCCACAGTGGACCTTGGCCCCGACCCTCTGTGCCTGGTCTAGTGGAGCTCATTCTGCCCCTGGAAGGAGCCCCCACCCTGCCATTTTCCAGATGCTGCATTTATTTGGGATGAAGCTGTAGCAAGGTCCTCCATCCAACCTGAGTACTGCATGGCTCAGGGCACAGTGCAGATGTTGTGACTCTGGTCTTTCACTTTCTACTTCTCGTTTGGATCCTGACTCAGAGAAGGTGAGGTGCTTCATTCCCCCCGGCCTCTCCAGGTCCCAACACACACACTTCCTCCGTTACCACGTGTCTCACGTAGTTCTCGTCTTGGCCTCAAGAGAAGAGCTCCGAAAGTGGAATTCCACAGACCCTGGAGAGCTAACATGGGCCATTCTGGGCATGCTCCGGCTCTTCCAGCCTCAGCCTTTCCATCTGTAAAATGAAGGTTTGGACGGGAGGCTCCGTCTGCATTGGGGGAAGGGGTCCTCTGGAGACGCAACAGATGGCTTAGCCTCTGCCCATCATTGCCAGCAACAGGGCTCACTCCCCAGGAGGCAGCTCATGCCGCAGCTAACCGCTCTTGTCAGAAAAGCTGTCCTTCCATTCAGCCAAAAATCTGCCTCGCTGTCTCTCCACCCAGTGGACCTGTGTCCCCAGTACACATCCAGCCTGTTCGAGCTCGTGAGGATGTTTTTCTGCAGGACAGGAGAAAGATCTTCATCCACATGGGAGTGTTCTTCTTCCAGAGTCATTAGAAGCCTCTTTCCCAGCAGAGGTGCTGAGAGGGTGGAGGACTGCTCTGAGCTTCCAACAGCCTGTCGCCCTCCATCTGACCTGCACATTTCCAACACACACTTGGCACTGGTTACTCTCGCTGGATGTGTTCCTCGTGGTTAGCATCCACTGAAAGGGAGTGTAACCCTGGACGCGGTTGCAATCCTGCAATCCTGCAGTGGGTGCAGTTTGCCCTTTCCCAGGCTGGCCCCTCTGTAGGGGGCTGGGGTCCCTCACGTGCGGGGCAGCCCGTCTGATGATCTGGGCTCAGGGCTGGGGCCAGCAACACCCGCAGGTGTACACGGCATGAATCACAAACCGTTTTGTTCACCTGCAGTTGGTTTTTGTTTTAATCCAGGGAACGAGCAGGGCTTCACTTTTAACCCTACTCAATTCCGTCTTGTTCACTTCAGTCCATTGTTTCAGCCTGTCAAGAGGTCTTTTGTGTCTGGACAATTTCCTCCATCACATTAGCCTCCCCTGTGAGCTTTGATCTGCACATTTGACAAGCAGGTCTGTTACACCTCATCCAAGTCATTGATAGAAACGGACCAGGACGGGGAGTGGACAGGTGCCACTGGAGACTTCCCTCCAACTTGACATTGATCCATTAATCAATATGCTCCACAGCTCTGCCACTCCCTGACAGCTGCAGCCTCTCTTCCAGGGTTCTCCATGGGGCCCATGGTAACAGAGTGGGGACTGCACACAACTCCCCTGTTGCCTGGGTGGGGCGTCTACCAGAAGTCTCAGGGTCCTGAGGAACGTGTATTCCTGGGCTGCACCCTTCTGAAAACCACAGTGGCCTGCCATCTTCACGGGCACCACGCTGTTGTGGGTCCTGGTTACCCTCTGCCCGCTGACATCCTCTCTCTATCGCTGTGTTGGCTTGGAGCTCTTCAAACCCTTCCAAGCAGCATCCCTGATGCCGCCAGCAGAGCCAGGGCTACTTCTCCTTGGCTGCACTTGGCTAATCTGGCATCCAGATGCCCCTTGCTGCAGGCTGCACACCCTATGTGCAGGTGCCCAGGACGCCTGGGTGGAGGCTCCATGTCGTACTCATTCTCTGTCTCACCCTACCCACGTCCAGCGTGGAGCCCTTCGTAGACACTCAATAAACATGAGCGGATGGACTGACCAAATCTTTCCATTCTCAAATGCATCCCGCAGGGCAGGGGTCGATACAGATGGCTTGTGTGGCCAAATGTGGCCCTGCTGTCTGCTTTTGCAGGGTCTGTGAGCTAAGATGTTTTAAAAAACATTTTTAAATAGGAAAAAATTTAAACATACCACTTCATGATACATGGCAATGATATGAAATTCAAATTTCAGTGTCTATAAATAAAGTCCCACTGGAACGCAGCCACGCTCTGCACTGACGTGTCACCCACGGCTACCCCCACACTGCCGCAGCTGAATCGGGGAGTTGAGGCCGACACTGCATGGTTCACAAACCCGAAAATAGGTGCTCACTTGCCCTGTACGTACGTTTGCTGATTCCCCGCTTGGAGGGAAATGGGTCTGCTTAGGACAGAAGAAACATCCACAGGCTAAATGCATTCATTTATTCAAGAAATATTGATTTGCAGCCAGCCTGCGGGAGGCGAGATGCTAACTGGGGGCAATTTGGTAGGAATCTGGAGAGAAAAGGCCCTGCTCTCGCTGACATCAGAGTGAGTTAGGAGAAACAAGAAGCAAGGAAAGAAACAAAAATAATTCTGTATGATGAAAAAATGGTGTAAAATCCCAGGGAGGGGCAGCAGAGCCCCAGGACAGGGGGACAGTGGAGAAGACCTCAGAAGGGGGGCAGCCTAGGGGCCGGGGGAGAGGAAAGATGGGGCAGGTGGGCTGGGTGTGAGGGTCTCAGGGCAGGTGCAGCAGGGAGAGAGGCCGGGACAGATGGATGAGGCCCTGGCAGGCAAAGGGCTGGGCGTTGCTCCAGCGGGACCAGAGGGCTTTAAACAGGGATGCACCACCATGGGATTTGCATCCTGAGAAGAGCTGGGCAGACCCACAGGCAAGCACCAAGCCCTGGGTGGTGACAAAGGAGAGGGCGACATAGCCTCTGTCTCCAAAGAGCTCTTGTGTTTGCAACGTGAGCTCTCGGAAATGTTAGGTCCTGGGGGCCAGAAGCAGGGTTTTTTTTTTTTTTTTTTTCATAGAGACAAAAAATAATTTGCTGCCTTGCTCATGTGTTCCTCCATCCCCCTGTTTACCCTTCCTTTCTCCCTCCCTCCTTTCATCAGACTGTACCCAGCGCTGGGGATCCAGGGCACACACACACCCACATCCCTCTGCTCTCCCTGCTTTCAGCCCCTGAGTCTCAGGGAGCCTCCCTGTCACCCCGCAAAGTAGCACTGCACTCGCTCATCCCTTTTCTCTCTTTTTAAGGAAAGCTCATCACCATACTGTTTACCTATTTCTGTTGTTTGTTTGGTCTCTCTCTCCCTACAGTTTCACTAGGATAAGGAATATTTCTCTTTTCTTCATAGCTGGATCTCCAGTGCCTAGAACCCAGAGCAGGCGCTCTGGAAAGATTATTAAATAAATTGATGTAACCCTTGATTACAAGAATAGCTGAGAGAAAACTGAATGAATGGTGCCTGCAATGTCTCTTCCATGGCTAACACCTTTCGCCCATGTGGAGTCTGGCCTACTTCAGGAGATTCACAATGAATAGGACGCATTCTGCTTTCAAAGCACAGTACCTGCCCCTGACATTCAAAGCCTGCATTCTCCAGGTTTCTGATGTCCTGTTCTCCTTCTCTTCATGTGTTTGCTTTTCAAGCTGGCTTGGTTGGTGTTTCTCACTGCGGTTAACAGGGAATCCTGTGCAGCCGAGAATCTGCCCTGTCAGGTCCTCAATAGAGGGTGCACATGCCTCATAGATTCCCCCCAAACTCTCAGCACAGCCCCCAGGTCTGGTACTTCATGGGCCCTGGCCACACTGCCTCGGCTCTGACATGCCAGCTACAGAGGCCAGCTCTCCTACAGCAGCTCATGCCACTTCTGGCTCTAGGCATCTGACCTGTCCTCAGTGCACAGTGTGTGTGTCAGGCCATCCTGGCATTGCTGTAAAGAAATACCTGAGCCTGGGTAATTTATAAGAAAAGAGGTTTCCATGGCTCACAGTTCTGCAGGCTGTACAGGAGGCATGGTGCTGGCATCTGCTCAGCTTCTAGAGAAGCTTCAGGAAGTTTCCAATCATGGTGGAAGGCAGAGGGGGATCAGGCATGTCACATGGAGGAAGCAGGAGAGAGAGTTAGGGGGATGCCATGCACTTTTACATGACCAGATTTCGTGCAAACTCAGAGCTCACTCATCACCAAAGGGGTGGATGGCCCAAGCCATTCTGGAGGGATCCCCCCATGGTCCAATACCTGCCACTGGCCACCCCCCAACACTGGGAAATACATTTCAACATGAGACTTGGGTGGGGACAAACATGCATCCTATATCAGTGTCCACAGAGTTTCGTTCTGCACCTGAAGAGGCTCCTCTCAGATGCTGCCTTCAAAGCGGCAGGCGTCCCTTGCCATTTCTTCTGCCCCAGGTCCAGGCCAGTCATGGGCAGGTCTTTCTGGGTGTTCCCAGGCAAGAGCCCACCTGAGGCTGTCCATGTTTCCCCACACGCTAGCCCAGGATGAGGCTCCCTCACCCAGTTCTCAGATGTCCAGATCCCTTTCAAATAAGTCTACTCCCAATTCTCTGCTCTTACAGATCCTGCATCTGGCTTTTGCCTCAGTCCACCAAAGTGAGGACCTCCACATGACCTTCATGAGGCATTCTCATGAAGAAGAGCCAGGCAAATTCTGGGAGAGACCAAGAGACGTAATTAGATCTGCAGAGGAGCGTTTCTGTGTCAGTGGGGTTAGGACCTCCAAAAACCTACACCTCCATAAAAGCAATGAGAACACTGGAAAAATCTGCCAAAATCAACTTTGTTTTCAGAACTCTACACATGAAACAAAGCCCCGAAGCAACCCAAGAAGCATCTTTGTGTTTTTTTCAGAAAAAAATGGCTGAATCTCAGTAATAACAGGGAGCTCTGTGGTGTTTTGACTCACACTATTCCCACCTCCCCCTCTGCATTTCCACCAACAGCTTTAATTGTGAGGCTTTAAAAACCAACAGCCTCACATCAAGGTGCATTAATCAGGGTTTTCCAGAGAAACAGAAACAATAGAAACAATATTTCCTATTGTTTATGTATGTATATAAATATATATCTCCTATTTATAAATATTTTATACCTATAAATATATATCTCCTATATATTAACAATCTCCTATATATCTCTTATTTATATTATAAATGTAGATTAATGTATATCTCTTATTTATATTTATATACTAAATATATAAATATATTTTTAAAAATATATACATATATATTTCCTATTTATATATTTATATATAATTTATAATATTTTATACCATTAAATATATTTATAGTATTACATACATAATATTATATGTGTATTGTACATATGTAACATATATACATAAAACAAGAGACTGGCTAAATATCTTAATTATATAATATAACATAATTATTATATTATTATATATCTATATATTATATGTATATTATACATGTATATAACATCCAATATATAGATAATTGATACTGGATTTTTACAAAGTTGGATTTTATTGACGCTGATGGCTTTCACACTATCATTATTATCTATTATTACATGTAGATATATAATATATACATCTTTATGTAATAATAATAATAATAGTTTGAAAGACATCAGCCATTTGAACTGGTGGACTAAGTAAGGCAGACGGCCCTGTCTAGTCAGATGAGAAGCGCTCCATCTTATCCAGGCTTTCTGTTTTACTCAGGCCTTCAACTGATTGGATGAGGCTCACCCACACTGGACAGCGCCATCTGCCTTGCTTAGTCCACCAGTTCAAATGCTAACGTCATCCAGAGACACCCTCGCAGGCACAGCCAGAATCATGTTTGATCAAATGTCTGGCCACCCTGTGGCCAAGACAAGCTGACCCATAAAGTTAATTAACACGTGATAAAAATAAGCAGCCTCAGAACCACAGTTGCTGTGAAACCCTCATCCTGAAGGACCCCAGAGAGAATGGAATGAGCTTGGTGTTCCCCAGAAAGCTCCCAACCTAGAGAACTTTCACGATTTGACCTGTCTGACAGTTACCTGCAAGTGACCAAGGGCTTGCCTTTATTTGATCTAACTCTGTCTGGACAAACAAGCTACATTCCTGGTTGTTTGTCAAAAACAGTCATCAGTAATTTTAACATTCTTGACCCACTATTACCAGCATAAGAAAACAAGAGACTGGTTAAATATCTTAAAAAGAAAATTGGAAGAATGAGATATCCAAAAGAGGCTTTGAAAAACTTCAAAATATTCCTGGTAACCTAGAAGGCTACACACATATCCCAGGCTGTGCACATGCCCAGGGAGGACCCAACATGGACTCAGCCTCTCTGACCTGTGCAAGTGGGAAGTGAGGGCTAAGGTGGAGCTGTGACTGCCTGCTGGAGCATTGGAAGTGCACCACAGAGACCCACAGGACCCTCAGCAAAGGCAAGGAGACATTGGGTGAAGCCATTTAAGGAAATCCACTTCCTATCATAAGCTGACAACTAAACCAACCAAGGAGAGGATCACACACAACAAAGAATACAGATATTACAGAAACGGTTCAGGACAGTCACTAAAAAAAAAAGCAGGAACGATAACAACAAATATCTGGGAGATGGGGGAAATCTGATTTCCAGCGTTGTCATATTTTATTATTTAAAATGTATAGTATTCTGGAGGCTGAGGAGGGTGGATTACTTGAGGTCAGGAGTTTGAGACCAGCCTTGCCAACATGGTGAAATCCCGTCTCTACTAAAATTACAAAAATTAGCCAGGTGTGATGGTGCATGCTTGTAATCCTAGCTACTCAGGAGGCTGAGGCATGAGAATCGTTTGAACCCAGGAGGTGGAAGTTGCAGTGAGCTGAGACGGCTCCACTGTCCAGTCTGGGTGACAGAGTGAAACTGTGTCTCAAAAAACTAATACATAAAATAAAATAAAATATGTAGTTTTCTGCAAAACATTATGAGACACTCAAAGAAACAAAAAGTATACTCAATGCAGAGACGATAGCAACTGTCCCTCAGGGGCCCAGATGTTGGGCTCACTAGTCAGAGACATCTTTTGTTAAATATTTTCCTAAGTTCTATGTTCTTTTTAATGCTATTGTACCTTGACTTGTTCAAATTTTGTTTTCAGATTGTTTATTGCAAGTGTATAGAAATAATATTTATTTTTGTATACTTATCATGTACCTTCAACATTCTTCCAGCCATCATAAATAAACTAGATGTGGACATCACAAAAGAAAAGAAAACTCCTTATGAATACAGGTGCAGATATCCTCAAGGAGATACTAGCATACGTAATCCAGCAACTGAGAAAAAGGATTATATGCCATGACCAAGAGGGATTTCAATGTTGGTTAAACATCTGAAAATCAATGTAATACCCCATATCAATAAAGAAAAGGACAAACAATATGACATCTCAGTAGATAAAGAAAAAGCATTTGACAAATCCCAACACATTTTCATGATAAAAACAATTAAGACACTATGAGTAGAACGAGACTTCCTCATCCTGATACAAGGCATCTATGAAAATCTCACAGCTAACATTATACTTAATGGTGAAATACTGTTTTCCTCTTAAGATTAGGAACAAGTCAATGATATCTGCTCTCATCACTTCTATTTGACATTTTACTGGAGATGCCAGTGAGAGAACAGAGGCAAGAAAAAGCAATAAACAGCTTCCAGATTGGGATGAAAGAAGTAAAACTATATTTCCCGATAACACGATCTTGCATATAGGAAACCCTATAGAACCCACAAAATACACACACCTGCAAAACTATTAAAACTAATAAACAAATTCATCAAGGTTTCAGGTACATGACAAATACACAAGATTGTATTTCTATACACTTGCAATAAACAATCTGAAAATGAATTTTTTTCAAAAAAAGTCAATTTATAATAGCATTGAAAAGAACAAAGTACTTAGAAAAGTATTTACCAAAAATCTACAAGTGTGCATACTGAAAACCACAAATATTTCTGAAAAATTGAAGACTTAAATAAATGGAAAAATATCCCATTATCATGGATTAGAAGATTTAATATTGAT
This sequence comes from Pan paniscus, assembly GCF_029289425.2. Classification (NCBI taxonomy): domain Eukaryota; kingdom Metazoa; phylum Chordata; class Mammalia; order Primates; family Hominidae; genus Pan; species Pan paniscus. The sequence continues at coordinate 57,969,760 of NC_085927.1, forward strand.
AAGATGGCAATGCTCCCCAATTTGATGTACAGGTTTAAAATAATCCCTATCAAAATCCCAAATGCTTTTTTGCAGAAACTTACTAGATGATCCTAAAATCCTTATGAATATTAAAGGAAACTGGGATAGTAAGAACAATCCTGAAAAGAAGAACAAACATTTCTCAAATTCAAAACTTACTATAAAGCTGCAATAATTGATGTAGGTACCAGCACAAAGATAGACCTATATAGATCAATGGAATCTATAGACACCTAGATTCAATAGAACTGGGTGTCTAAAAATGACCATGGTAATTATGATCAACTGATTTTGGGAAACCGTGCCAAGACCATTCACTAGGAAAAAAAAAATCCTTTCAATAAATGGTGATAGGGCAACTGCTTTGTACATGCTGAAGAATGATGTTGGGCTCCCTACCATAACTCATGTACAAATATTAATTCAAAAGAGATCCTAGACCATTACTCTTGCAGGTAAGTTTATTAGCTCTAACTAGAGTTAAAACTATAATCTTCTTAGAAGAAAACATAAGAGTAAAACTTTGTAATCTTGGTATAGGTAATTGTTTCTTAGTTATTTCACCAAGTTAGACTTTATTAAAATTAAATACTTTTGTGGTTCAAAAGGCAACATTAAGTAAGTGACAAGACAACACACAGAATGGGAGAGAACATTTGCAAATTATATATCTGAGAAGGTACCTGTATTCAGAATATATAGACTACTCTTAAATTGAATAATAAAAATGAAAATAAAACAATTTTAAAATGAGCAAAATATTGAATATTTCTCCACAGAAGATATGCAAATAAATGGTGGATAAGCCCATGAAAAGATACTCAACATCATTAGTCATTTTATCAGAGATACACAAATCCAAACCATAATGAGATACCACTCCATACCTACTAGGTTGTCTTAAATTTAAAAAAAAAGACAAACAAATAGCAAGTGTTGGCAATAATGTGAAGAAATAGGAATTCTTGCACACCGCTTGTAGAATTTTAAGATGGTGAAGTCACATTAGGAAAGAGTCTAATATTTCTCAAAATGTTACAGGTAGCGTTACCGTATGACCTAGCAATTCCACTCCTGGGTAAATACCTAAGAGAAGTGAAATACATGTCCACACACAAACTTGTGTGTAAATGTTCATAGCAACATTATTCGTAGCAGCTACCAAGTGGAAACAACCAAAAGTCTGTCAACTGGATAATAGATAAACAAATGTGGTCTATTCATATAATGTCATATTTTTCAGCCACAAGAAAGGAATGAAATATAACACATGCTATAACATAGATGAATCGTAAATACATTATGCTAATTGAAAGAAGCTATCATAAAAGATCCCAAGTTATATGATTCTATTGTCATAAAATGTCAAGAATAGACAAATCCATAGAGACAAAGTAGATGAGTGCTTTCCAGAAGCTGAGAGGAGAGGCAGTAGCTGCCAATGGATATGGAATTTATTTTCAGGGTAATAAAAATGTTCTCAAATTCTATCGTGGTGACTGTGCACCCCTCTATGAATACATTCAAACCTTTTGAATTACAACCTTCAAAGGAGTGATATTTATGGTGTGTGAATTATAAACAAATTATATTATAAATTGCATTATAAAAATGAAATTGGATCTTCATCATGATATAAATTATGTAAATAAAGAGTTGCATGTATGAATGAAGGAAACTTGCAGGAAACTGTGACTTTATCAATGGGGCTTATCAGGACCCGCTGCTTTGTTTTCCTCCATAAACCTATCACTGCCTGATGTACTGTGCATAGGAAAACCCAACCACGTTGAGATTCAGTACCTCCAGTTGTGTGAACTGCAAGATCACAGTATGTGAAGTTAATGGGATAATGGGGGATCCTGTACAGGCAGCTGTCTTCGTGTCTAGGAATCCAGCTGCACAATTCACATTCATTCTGGACCTTGTTAAAGTGTGACACCACCTGTCTATTTTGGCTTAAAGATCTTAAATATCAATGGGGATGATTCAGGACCCCGTGGTGTAGTAGTCAGGGTTCTCCAGAGAAATGGAAGAGAGAGAGGGAGAAAGGAAGAGAGACAAGCAGGGAGGGAGAGATAGAGAGAGAGAGAAACTTATTACAATAAGATTTATTGTTAGAAATTGGCTCACACAATTATGGAGACAGGAAAGTCCCAAGATCTGCAGGGTGAGTCAGCAAGTGATCTAGGAGGCCTGATAGTACAGTTTCAGTCTAAAGCTGATTCCAAGACCCAGTGACAGCCAATGTCCCCATCCCAGTCTGAAGGCAGAAAATAAGACCATGTCATAGTTTGAAGGTGGTCAGGTAGGGGAATTTCCTCCTGCTCGGGGGAGGATCAGCCTCTTTTCTATTCAGGTCTTCAGCTGATTTGATGGACTCACCTGAGTTAGGCAGGGCAATCTCTATATCCAGTCTCCTGATTTAAATGTTAATCTCCTCCAAAAACACCTTTACAGGAACACTTAGAATAATGTTTGACCATATATCTGGGCACCCCGTGGCCCAGTCAAGTTGGCACATAAAATTAACTTTGTGTGGTTACCTGGCTGGTGCTTCCAGCGCATGGGTTGTATTCCATGTATATGTTGGCATGCGTTTCAGTGACTCAATCTGAGGAGATCAGACCCAAATAATTCTGGGGATGCATAGGTACACCTTCTGTTCCCCCTCCTGGGTGGTTTGCCAATCATTTTCCCACCTGGCTTATCCATTTCTCCCTTCTTGTCCATTTCTCCATTTTTATGGAAGCTAAGAAATGCAGTCCACATCCATTTAAGAATGGAATCTGGGCAGGAAATGACAGCCAATTCCCAACCCCATTTGTTTTGTGCTATTATTGGATTTGCTATTGTGGAGTTTTACATATTTACCTGCATATTTGTTTGTATCTCTTTTCTTCCAGCATTTAAGTTCTGTGGGCCATGCTGCCACCTATCCCATGCTGCCCCACCCCCACCTATTATGTTGTTATGTTTCCCTTGCCAGGGGTAGCGCATGGTACCATTTGTTGCTTAGTAATTTTTGAGTAAATACAATAAACTAAATTATATGTGGATAGTTTATTAATAAACTGCTTAGCTATGGTTAAGTTTTTGATTTCTGATGCAATCCATGTACTAGCTATGCCCTTCCTGCCACTACCTATGCTCCACAGAGCATGCTAATGTTGGCTTAAAGCCCAGTTCCATAACTCCAAGGAATCCAACGCCTCCCCACGATGTCTATCCACTCCAGGGCTTGTTCTGTCCTCATTCACTGTCTTCTTGGTTCTTGAATCCAAAAGTGTTATCTGTCTTGACTCTCCCTATCCCTGATTCAACTCTCCCCTGGCACAGAAGAACTTCCAAGACTGGGGGCCATAAGGGTAGCACGTCCTGGCCCTGGGCTCTACCTTCCTGCTGATCCATGGAGGGCAGCATCCTGGCTCTCAGCTCTACCTTCCTGCTGATCCATCGAGGGCAGCATCCTGGCTCTCAGCTCTACCTTCCTGCTGATCCATTCTCCTCTCTCCTTCCTACCAGTTCCTCACCTCCTCATTCCTTTGTGAACATCCGAATTCTCCCCATTGCCCAGAACCACCCAGCACTTCCACCTACTGTCCCTACCCTTGCACAACACACTCTAGCAAGGTCTTGGCAGAGAAAGAGCCCTTTGTTTAACAGGATCCACTTCCATAGGAGATATTTAGGGTTATAACTATTAATATTTTTCCTATCGCACATTTTTGGGGGTTCATTTATGTATTTCTCAGTTTATTCACAATGGAGTC